>NC_071093.1:21053137-21198137 GCF_027358695.1 Spea bombifrons | reverse complement strand
AATATGCCGGCATTTTGCGGCGCTCTGCATGAAATGCCGGTACCGGGACGGGGGTAGAGGGCTCGTGGAGGAGAATGAGGGGCGCCGAGCGGTTGCTAGGCGCCCCTCTCTCTCCTCCGCATAAAAAAAAAAATGCCGGTGAGCGGCATTTAAAAGCCGCTCACCCGCGCCCCCCTTGAGATGGCGCCTATGGCACGTGCCATGGCTGCCATACCCTATATACGCCTCTGCACATATATACATACATATATATATACACACACATATACATACATATATATATACACACATATATATATACACACACATATACATACATATGTATATATACACACACACATATGCATACATATATATACACACACATATACATACATATATATATACACACACATATACATACATATATATATATATATATATATACACACACATATACATACATATATATATATATACACACATATACATACATATATATATATATACACACATATACATACATATATATATATATATATATATATACACACACACACATATACATACACATATACATACATATATATATATATACACACACATATACATACATATATATATATACACACATATACATACATATATATATATATATATATATACACACACATACATACATATATATATATACACACACATATACATACATATATATATACACACACACATATACATACATATATAGATATACACACACATATACATACATATATACATACACATATATATACACACATATACACACATACACACATATATATATACACACATATATATAGACACATATACACACACATATATATACACATACACATTTATACACATACACATATATACATACATATATATAAATACATATACATATATATACATATACATAATGTTTTCCTGCCTTTCCTCTGTTAGTTACTTTTCCTCCTCCTCTTCATTCTTCCTCTTGACTCTTCTTCTTCTCCTTCTGTCCTTCCGGTGCAGTAAAGAAGGTGGGCGTGGCTTCAGTGCTGTGTGCCGGGATCTGACTTCAAATACCGACGCACAGCATCAGTTGCCAAGCGCATAGCAAGGGAGCAGGATCGGAGGTCTGTATTAAAAGACCTCCCGCTCCCTTGATTGATTTTAAGCCGGTTGGGGTGAGATTTTTGATCTCCCCAACCGAGCTTGCTCCTCCAGCGGCGGGCATTAATGTCCGTCTCTGGAGGAGTGTCAGCGTCACCCTGGACGGACTGCCCGCCCCCCCCAGCTCCCCATTAGGTACTGTGCGCACAATGTTAGATCGTGTGCGCTCCCTCAAAAAGTTATGTGCGCGCGCACAAGCGCACAGCTTAGAGGGAACAGTGGTTATACAGTCTGTTAGCAAGAAACCGGACGGGAGCCTACTTGGAAGGGCACAAAAGGCAGGGAGCCCACTCAGAAGGGCACGAAAGGCAGGGAGCTCACTTGATAAGGACACGAAAGGCAGGGAGTCCGCTTGATAAGGACACGAAAGGCAGGGAGCCCGCTTGATAAGGACACGAAAGGCAGGGAGCCCGCTTGATAAGGACACGAAAGGCAGGGAGTCCGCTTGATAAGGACACGAAAGGCAGGGAGTCCGCTTGATAAGGACACGAAAGGCAGGGAGTCCACTTGATAAGGACACAAAGCAGGTAACCAGGAACGGTACAGAGGTACAGGGTATATAGCCCTGCAGTTCGGGAGTTCGCCACTAGAGAGCGTGCGAGGTCTGCCTCTCCTGCGCGGCACTTCCGAGGACGGCAGCGGTAGCGGCTGTGCGGTGGAGGGGGTCTCCCTCTCCTTCGTGGCAGCTGCTGCAGAGGTGACCGTGCATTGGAGGGGGGTCTCCCTCTCCTGCGTGGCGGCTGCTGTAGAGGTGGCCGTGCGTTGGAGGGGGGTCTCCCTCTTCTTCGCCGCGGCTGCTGCGGAGGTGGCCATGCGTTGGAGGGGGGGTCTCCCTCTCCTTCGTGGCGGCTGTTGCGGCAACGTGGGAACCGAGGACGGGTAAGTAACAGGTATATAGATCTTTCAGAAATAACAACAGAAAATTTAGAGAAAATAAGAGTGAGAAATAAAACAAATAAAAATAAAAAACTTTCAAGGGATAAGGAAGATTATAGTTTGCAAACACACAGAAATCCTTCTAATTAAAGAAATAAGGAGAATTATAGATGGCAAACATTTAGAAATCCCTCCAATTATACAAACTGGGAAGAAAGAGAAAACCATGGAGGAAGACAAAATATATATAGACACAAGAATGGGTTCATGAATAAATATCATGAACATCGTTCACAGTTCAATAAAAGAGTGCATATAGAAAGGGGAAAAAAATTGGACAACCAAGGGAACAAATCCCTATATATGAAGAACCCCAAAAGAAAAAGAATGAGTCACATATACAATCAAGAGAATGGGGATCCAATACCTAAGGAATGCCCCTATGGACTCCAATATGTAGGACAGACAACACGCAAATTAAAAGTTAGGGTGAACGAACATCTTAGAAATATAAAAAATGGGTTTTTCCATCATTCAGTGTCAAAGCAATTTCTAGACTTCCATAATAAAGATGCAAAAGGTCTGAAATTTTGTGCTATAGAAGAGATGAAAAAACACTGGAGAGGTAGCAATGACATAAAAAAATGGGACAGAGAGAAATAAGATGGATTTTTAATTTGGGAACGTTAAAACCGAAAGGGTTAAACGCTGATTTTGATTTATACAATTTTTTGTGACTTTTCCATAAAGACGTCAGTACATATGATATGAATATGGATAGGTTTAGATACAAAAAAAGAAGATGAGAATAAACCTATATCGTTAAAGAAAAAAATATATCCAACTGTGTTAACATCGACACTGTAAACCTACTTATTGATGTATGAATTTAACTCATATAGCTCCCTACCCTATTATGTAGATGGGGAACTAACTGAAATTGTAATAATAATGAGCTTTATTGATATGCAATGATGTCTTTGAGGAATATTATATTCATTAAAAGTTCTTTAAGATATTGTATAAACTAAGAATGTTTTCTCTATTTGAAAACCCACCTGGAACGATATAAGAGAGAGATTGTATCCTGGAGATGTTATGAACAATTACGAATAATCATAAGCAGAGGGAAAGACTATGCACGCAAAATCTCGCAACGCAAGAGATTTCCATGAAACTTGACGTATGAGGAAGAAGAGGATGAATAAAAAGGAACATAATAGAAGAAATGAAGATGCCTCGTCACAGCTCTGGAGAGTGAAACGCATAGCGCTATTCATTTTAAAGGATTTTAATTATATTATTCTTTTAAACAATATACATCGAAATAAAAATATTTTTTTTTTTTCCTGATTGCGATCCTCTTTCGTCTTTGAAAAGTCTGTGGGTCGAGGTCTGGCGCTGGTCGGAAATCTCGAGAGGAATGTTTGTGATGAGCCAGCTAAAATTGCGGATCCTGTGAGTGTATTCACACAGTTTAAAGCAGGGGCGTCCAACATGCGGCCCGCGGCACCTCGAGGTGCGGCCCGCGTGAGATCAGCAGCCAGGGCAACAGGGATCACAAGATCCTGCGGCCCTGCTACTTACCTGTGGGAGGGTCTTTTGTACTGCACACATCACATGACTCTGCTCCAGTCCTGCTTCCTCTGTGCAGTACAAGAGAACGCAGAGGGAGGCTGCGCCCCCTGCTGAAGTCTGTGAGCGGCATCGAGAGAGCTGCAGTGCAGGTAAGGGGGTGGGGAGGGTGTTTGAATGACTATGCATGATTGAGGGAATTAATCTGTGAATTAATGAGTATATGAATGAATGAATGAGTGTGTGTGTGTGTGTGTGTGTGTGATAGCATGGATGTGTAAGTGCTGGAACCTAGGTATGATGGGACTGTGATTGATGTTAGCAATCACACTCCTATCATGCCAAGTCAGCCAGTACATGCTGAAACCTGGCTAGCTGCTCCCCTTGTGTATTGATGCTGCCAGCAGTATGGGGCCTGCACATCACTTACAGCCATCCTGTACCAGCATGTACTGGCTGACTTGGCATGACAGGAGTGTGATTGCTAACAGCAATAACAATCCCATCATGCCTAGGTTCCAGCATTTACTGGTTGCCTGGGTATAAAAGGAGTGTGATTGCTGTTATCAATCACACTCCTATCATGCCAAGTCATATTGTTGAATTGTTTTGTCCAATTGTGGTGTGTTACTTACTTGTAATAAAAATGTGGTTAACACACCAAAATTGGACAAAAAAAACAATAACAATATTAATTTATATATGATTGTTGACAGCAATCACACTCCTATCATGCCCAGCCAACCAGTACATGCTGGAATCTGGGTATGCCTGAGATTACTGTTAACAATCATAATATATATGTATATATACATATATATATATATATATATATATATATATATATTAACATTGTTATTACATTTATTAAAAGTGTGGGATTTTTTATTATTTTTAAAGGTGGGGAGTCGTTTCCGGTGGGGAGCGAACCCTGAATTTTCGGTTTTGGTCCAGAATTTTCATTTCGGTGTATCCCTAGGATAAATATAACTATTTCATTTTTACTTATCCAGAATCCTATAGGCCCAGAAATCAGTGAGAGGAAAAGTAAAGGTTTTGCATCATTTACTTTATTTTAATCTGCATATTTTATTAAAGTGAAAATGAGTGCGGCCCTCGCACGTATACAATTTTAATGACGTGGCCAACTGCAGAAAAAACTTGGACTCCTCTGGTTTAAAGGATATTTATACCTTAACTGTATCACACTATTTTGCTGTCTATCTTTTGTCTTCCTAAGATCTCTTGCTCAAGAATTTATCAAAGATACAGAAATATGTACATATATACAAAGGTTCTGTAATATTTCATTTTGTTTCACAATAGAATTGTACACTTTCACTTTCATATGTATATACAAATAATAACCCTCCATGGTAAGATTATATCCGTATGCATTTGCCCCTTTCCCCAACTCTCTGTATAAATGACTGCAGTGAAGCTATCAGACAGTTTCAAATCAGTGGTCAAGCCATCAGATGCTTTTTGTTTTAGATTAACATTAGGTGTATTATAACTGAAACCGCGATAATAAATATATAATGATACAATTATAACTGGATTAGGCAGAGTTTTCTCACATATACCGTACTGGCTCGAGTATAGGCCGCACCCAAGTATAGGCCGCACCCTAAAAGTTAGGTGCTTTTTTAAAGAAAAAATGTAATTTAAAGTGTAATAGATAGGCTGCCAGTCTGCCCCCCCCGGGTGTTCTCCCCCCCGAGATATGCTGCCACTCTGTGTATGTCCCCCGAGATATTCTGCCACTCTTTCCCCCTACCCCGACATATGCTGCCACTCTGTATCCCGCCCGAGATGTGCCCCCCTCCCCTAGACTTACCAGTGCAGATTCCCGGTGTCCTGCGGGGGACATCTATTCTACGCAGAACAGTATACAACTTCCGGTGCCGGCACTTCCGGCAGAATAGATGTGCCCCGCAAAACACCGGGGACTCCGGGAGTCTGCACTGGTAAGGAGGATTCTTAAAGCTTATCGCGCAGACGTTCACCGGCGAGCGTAAACAACCTCCGCTCCCGGTACGGTATCCTTTTTGGATATTGATCCAATATCTGATGAATCTGGCTGTGCGTCAGATAATGACGAGTCAGAGGAAGAAGATGATGGCCAGGGGGGGTGAGCCACAGGGGGGTATTTTCAATTGGCACAATTTCATAAGTTTTTTCCCTGCAAATTAAAAAAAAACCCATAAATAACCATATGCATAAAAAACCTATGCGTGTGGGGTATTTCCGTAATCAGTGATCCAGTATGCCAGCACGTTACAACTTATGCCCTGTAATGTCCAGAAAACCACAAAAAAACTAGGCATGTGGGGCATTTCCGTAATCAGGAGAGACGGCTGACCACTTTAGGCTGGATTTCTCTGCCATAACATATACCATGTGCAAAATTTCCTCAGCAACACAGATGTGTTGGCGAAAAAAGCGCATGAAATTATTGCTACGGCTGACTTTGGCAGTGATTGGCCCCCACATAGTTGCATGAAAATTGTCCAAATGCTCTTGATGAGATACTCTGGGTTGTCTGCTTTACATAAATATATACTTTTATGGGGGTATTTATAATTAGGGGGGTGCTAAACAGCCCCAAATGAAACATAGGTCTACTAAAGCAAAATGTGAAAATTTCACGTTTGGAATCTATAACGCGCATGGTCCCGTTTGTGCCCTGTAATGTCCAGAAAACCACAAAAAAAACTAGGCATGTGGGGTATTTCCGTAATCAGGAGAGACGGCTGAACACTTTAGGCTGGAGTTATCTGCCATAACATATACCATGTGCAAAATATCCTCAGCAACACAGATGTGTTGGCGAAAAAAGCGCATGAAATTATTGCTACAGCTGACTTTGGCAGTGATTGGCGGCCACATGGTTGCATGAAAATTGTCCAAATGCTCTTGATGAGATACTCTGTGTTGTTTGCTTTACTGAAATATATACTTTATGGGGGTATTTATAATTAGGGGGGTGCTAAACAGCCCCAAATGAAACATAGGTCTACTAAAGCAAAATGTGAAAATTTCACGTTTGAAATCTATAACGCCATGGTCCCGTTTGTGCCCTGTAATGTCCAGAAAACCACAAAAAAACTAGGCATGTGGGGTATTTCCGTAATCAGGAGAGACGGCTGAACACTTTAGGCTGGATTTCTCTGCCATAACATATACCATGTGCAAAATATCCTCAGCAACACAGATGTGTTGGCAAAAAAGCGCATGAAATTATTGCAATGGCTGACTTTGGCAGTGATTAGCGGCCACATGGTTGCATGAAAATTGTCCAAATGCTCTTGATGAGATACTCTGGGTTGTCTGCTTTAGGGAAATACCGTATTTGCTCGATTATAAGACGACCCCGATTATAAGACGACCCCCCAAAATCAAAATATTAATTTAGGAAAAAAACAAAAAGCCTGAATATAAGACGACCCTATAGGAAAAAAAGTTTTACCAGTAAATATTAATTCATGTAAATATATTTTTTAAATTTCCTTTTATTTGCCAACCTGCCCCCCCCAGTTATGCCACTCTGCCCCCAGAAATGCTTTATACCCCCCCTATTTGCCACTCTGCCCCATGATATGCCTTATACCCCTATATGCCACTCTGGCATATAGGGGGTTAAAAGGCATATCATGGGGCTGAGTGGCATATAGGGGGTTAAAATGCATTTCTGGAGGTATATATGCATATCATGGGGCTGAGTGGCATATAGGGGGTTAAAATGCATTTCTGGAGGTCCAGAAATGCATTTTAACCCCCTATATGCCACTCAGCCCCATGATATGCCTTTTAACCCAGCATGTACTGGCTGCCTTGGCTTGATAGGAGTGTGATTGCTGCTAACAGCAATCACACTCCTATCAAGCCAAGGCAGCCAGTACATGCTGGAACCTGGGGATGATAGTAGTGGGATTACAGCCTCCCTATGCCATGCTACAACCCCCACCCCCCTTACACATCCATGCTATCACACACAAACACACATTCACAAACATTTAAATACTCATTCATTCCATGAATCACACATACTTCACACATTAATCACACATACTTACCCAAAAACCCTCCCCCACCCCCTTACCTGAACTGCAGATCTCTCACTCGAAGACTTCTGCAGGGGACCGGCTGTACCAGCAACTTCTCTGGCCCCGCCCCCAGAGGAGGGAGGGGGAGATAGAGTTCTGTGAGGAAGCTACAAGCTTCCTGTCCTCCTGCTTCTAACGGAAGAGACGCTGCTCGCGACCGGTAAGCAGCATGGCCCCAGCCATTTTTTTGGGGTCTGATTAGAAGACGACCCCGATTATAAGACGAGGGGTATTTTTCAGAGCATTTGCTCTGGAAAAAACCTTGTCTTATAATCGAGCAAATACGGTATATACTTTTATGGGGGTATTTATAATTAGGGGGTGCTAAACAGTCCCAAATGAAACATAGGTCTACTAAAGCAAAATGTGAAAATTTCACGTTTGGAATCTATAACGCGCATGGTCCCGTTTGTGCCCTGTAATGTCCAGAAAACCACAAAAAACCACTAGGCATGTGGGGTATTTCCGTAATCAGGAAAGGCAGCTGAACAATTAAGGATAGATTTCTTTGCCGTAACACATACCCTGTACAAAAAATCCTAAGAATAATAATAAGAAGAACAAAATACTAAGACGCGTTGTTGAAAAAAGTGCAGGAACTAATTTCTGTGGCCACTTTTGACAGTGATTGGTGACCGAATACCTGCATGTAGAATGCCCAAATACCCCTGATAGGATAGCCTGGATTGTCTGCTTTACAGAAATATATAACTTTGTGGGTGTTTTTGTTTTATTTGTTTAAAATTAGAGTTACAGTCCCATCATACCTAATGTAAAAATTTTACGGCTTTGTATAAAGTAATGTACACCTTATGGTATGTTGGCTTTATGTGCTGGAAAAGTATGAAAATTCTATATAAATTAGGTATTTCTGAAATCAGGACACCTGAATTGATAAATTTGGATGGAATTTTCTGTCACTTTACCTAATTTTGTGAGGATTCAGAGGGAAAATTTAAAAAAATTAGGTGAATCTTTCGATTTTTTGCTAGTTTTTACTAAATTTCGAATTCTAAATTTTCAGCTAATCCTCCAACTATGGTATCAAAAGAAAGCTCTTTCTTTCCTTGAAAAAAACAATATATAGTTTACATGGGTACACTATTCACAGGAAAAGTGAATAATCGCTGAACCAACATAGCGCAAAAATGGCAAAATTGCTCCGGGCTTTGAGGTACCAAAAACCCCTGGGATTGAAGGGGTTAATAAGCAGGCTTCAGTATTATCCTTGTAAAATAGCCTAGATGGCTTTTTCAGAAATATACACCTCATGGATTTGTGTTTGCCGTTTAAAAAAATTAATTGCCAACTGCAAAATGTGTTTTCTTTGTGATAAGACTCTTTACTACCCTAAGAGAGCAACATCGCTTTTGTATATACCGGTAATCCCAATGGTTTTCTTTGGTCTGTACACATTTTAATTTGGTACACTGCCTGGCAAAGAAATGCTTATCACGCGATATACGAGAAAATTTATCCTTTGTAAATGAAGCACTGTTTAGATGACAAAAAATAAAAATACGGCGTGCTGTAGCTCGTATGGTAATGGCAACTCGACACCTTCCGGAAGAACGGAAACCGTCAACGCTGAAGCCAGCCATGACAACGTACTGCCGGAGCTTCAATAGAGAAAGGAATGCCAGGGGCTGCGGCAACGTAGCCTGCAGAGCTGATCTGGGATATGGCTGTAGAGTCTCATCCGGTCTGGTCTCTTCTCTTCTCAGGTTTTTGTCTCTTCGCCTTGATCTTTACCCAGGCCTGGTGTTGCGAAGGAGAGTTTAGCCCTGGACAATCAGCGTGTTCTCTGCGTGTCGGGGCTGCAGCCGAACAAAGGAGGTGGGTGCGAGCTGGAACGTGGCACTTTTCCATAGGGCCCCTAATCCCACATATAAATCGGTCGTCGCCCAGATCAGTTAATATATCTGACTTAATGTTGCACGAGTATTTTATGTTGTCAACCTGATTTACTTTTTCTTGGCAAGCATTCTGCGTACTTTCAATATGAAATTATTTATTACCCTTGTATAGTCGTGCGTCTCTGCACTTTAAAGGTTTGTGAATTACTTAAAGCTGAAATTCCTAAGCAAATTGAGCTTTCAAAAGGTAAGTTCAAAATCGCTGTTGTCAATGTATTTACAGAAGACTCAATTATGTATTATTGTAATGCTTCATTTTACTGGGTTTCTTTTACTTTAAATGGACACAACAGTCGCCATATTTACTTTAACCCCTTCGTGACAAAGGCATGATTAGCTGTAATTTTCTTGTTTCCTGTTTACTGTACCCACACAAGTTATATATTGGGGGTTTTTTCAGGACAAGAAGGGCTTTCTATTAGATGACCTTGTTTTGATTGTATGATATTATTTACTATTAAAAAAGTAATAAAGTATGGTGAAAAATTTAGAAAAAAATTACTTTTTCTAACTTTTTGTTGAGAAATCTTTTACTCTTCTATAAAAGGTAATGAAAAAACCTGCTAAATAGATTCTACTATTCGTCCTGAGTTTAGAAATACCCAATGTTTTTTTGCTTTTTTCTGCATGTTATGGGGCAATAAGTACAGGTAACTTTTGCTATTTCAAAACCATTTTTTACAAATCGGGTAATTCTTCCCCCATGTGCCATTTTGGGTATCTTTGAAGCCAGCCAATGCAATTTACCCCATCAAATCATATATTTTTGAAAACTAGACACCCCAGGGTATTTAAAATGCTGGTATTTTAACTCTTTGCATGCACACATTTTACCACCAGCATTTTTTCAAAGTTTGCAGTAGTATTTTTTGTGTATTTTCCCCACACACCTATGTTATGTATGAATTTACAGCTCCTGTTATATGTCGCTGTCACATGACACCCCAATATGTGTTCAGCAACATCTCCTGAGTACAGTGTCGAGTTTTTTGGGAACTAAAAGGCCACATTTGGGACGTGTGCATTTTTCTAATTGGAAATTAGATGTTTGGCCATTCCTCCCCCCGTGTGGGCCAATTCAATTTACCCCATCAAATCATATATTTTTGAAAGTAGACACCCCATGGGCACTCAATATGCCAGTATTTTTTATCTCTTTCCATGCGAGAATTGTTTTAAGCTAATGTGCTAATTTTAGGACTTGCTCACAAAAATATTTTATATATATATATATATATATATATATATATATATATATAATTTATTTTTTACCTTTTTAATTTTTATTTTTTTTTTTACATTTTTTTGGAACTTGAAGGTTCCCCTGATGGTGAAAGTGGGAAATTATTTTTACATTTTACTATTTTTTTTTTCTTCTTCTTCTTCTTCTTATTTTTTTTTTATTTTTTAATTTATGTTTACTAATCACACTGTGATTAGAAAGCTGGGCTCTTCTCCTTTGTACCAGTTTGTTATTGTATGTGCTATTGGACCAATATGGGGGTTTACCAAGAGTTCAGAGTTGTAAGAGCATAGCAGATTTATAGTGAATAAAGTCTTCACAAGATTTGGGTTCTCTAAAGTAGTGTTATGATTTACGGTAGTGCTTCTGGGGGAAGCATGTTTTTAGGGTTGCAACAACTAATTGATAAAATCAATAATAATCGATAATGAAAATCATTGCCAGTTTAGGGGCAGTTATGGTTAATAGGGTTGTTAGGGTTGATGGGGTGTTTAGGGTTAATTTAGGGGGAGTTATGGTTGATGAGGTGTTTAGGGTTAATTTAGGGGCAGTTTTTATGGGGTGTTTAGGGTTAATTTAGGGGCAGTTATGGTTGGGTTCTTCAGGGTTAATTTAGGGGCAGTTATGGTTAATGAGATCTTCAGGGTTAACTTAGGGGCAGTTATGGTTGATGGGGTCATTAGGGTTAATTTAGGGGCAGTGGTTGATGGGGTGCTTAGGGTTAATTTAAGGCCAGTTATGGTTGATGGGGTCTTCAGGGTTAATATAGGAGCAGTTATGGTTGATGGGGTCTTCGGTGTTAATTTAGGGGCAGTTATGGTTGATGGTGGTGTTTAGGGTTAATTTAGGGGCAGTTATGGTTGATGGGGGTGTTTAGGGTTAATTTAGGGGCAGTTATGGTTAATAGGGCCTTCAGGGTTAACTTAGGGGCAGTTATGGTTGATGGGGTTGTTAGGGTTAATTTAGGAGGCAGTTATGGTTGATGGGGTCTTTAGGGTTAATTTGATGCTGAGGACTGAGAGTTAATTTAATAAGGTTAACTTAAGGTGCTGTTAGAGGTAAAAGGGGGCAAACTAGGGGGAATCTAAATCATGGGGCAGTGAAGATTAATAATCTATTTATTTATAAAAGTATTGTGTCTGAGAACAAGTCTGTGAATCTACGAGTCTGAGGACACTATGGCATATCTGGGGGTATAAGGCATATCTTGGGAGTACGGAGTGACATATCTGGGGGTAAAAGGCATATAGGGTATATAAGGCACATCTGGGAGGCAGTGTGGCAGGCCTGGGCTCATATGTGCATGCATTTTTATCAGTTTTTTTTTTATTCTGACGTTTGTTTTTAACATCCAGTTATTTTAAATAAATGAAAAATTTACGTATTTTTTTATCCGATTAATCGAAAAAATAATCGTTAGTTGCATCTCTACATGTTTTCTGTATTTTTTGTATGGGAATGTCTTGGGTGTCAGGGTTGGCTTAAGGAAACTGGGGCAATGCTGTCTGGTGATGAAATGAAAGTATATTGAATAAAAAAAAAAAACAATAATCACCTTTTGCCTCTATATCCACTTAATACATGGATCCCTTGAAAGTAATTTCCCGCTGTACAAGACAGCCTTTAGATAAAACTCGGGTAAGAGGTGCAATAGCCAGATCACTACTCATGGACCGCTGTTTCGTCCTTAATGGGACTCGTCAGCATGAGGTTGTGATACTGGCTTAATACTTGATGCTTGGGGTAACCAAGGAATACCATTACATAAGTTATGGTGGGTAAAGGTGATGGAACTTAACTTTAAGTGTAAGAGTTTTCCATCACCTTTACTCACCAACAGGGCCGGACTGGCCCACCGGGATACCGGGAAATTTCCCGGTGGGCCGGCAGGTCCGTGGGCTGGGACCAGGGGCGGGCTGGGACCTGAGCGGCCGCTGGGTGCTGATGCGGCCGGCCGGCGCTACTATAATACTTTTTTCTTAATTTAATATGGCAAGCTGGTCCGGCTTGCCATATTAAATTTTAAAAATGTATTACAGTATCGCCGGCCGGCCGCATCGGCACCCAGCAGCCGTGTGCGATGGCCGCTTAGTGATGGGAGCAGCGTGAGCGGTGAAAGCTCCGCCCCCTCGCACTGACTTTTCACCCCTCACGCTGCTCCCATCACTATGCAGCCATCAGATTGCTGGGAATGTAATCTGAACGGCCAATGCGTGCTGATGCCGCCGGCCGCCTCTGCTTTAATACTTTTTTTTTACTTTATATGGCGAGCCGATCCTGCTTACCATATAAATAAAAAAAAAGTGTTAAAGTAGCTCCGGCCGGGGGCATCAGCACGCACCGGCCGTTTAGACTACATTCCCAGCAGTCTGATGGCTGCATAATGATGGGAGCAGCGTGAGGGGTGGAAGCTCCGCCCCTCGCACTTAGACTGCTGCAGCACCGGATGTCAGGTCAGTGACATCCTGTCAGGAGAGAGAAGAGAACAGTGTGCGGCTATCAGAGGACGGAAGTCAAGAGAAGTAGAAGGTGAGTAAAGTAATGTATTTTTTTTGTACAAAATGTATAATATTTTTTTGAATGAAATCGGCATGTGTGTGTATGTAAGTGTGTCCCCCTATATGCCACTCTGCCTCCAGAAATGCCTTTTACCCCCCTATATGCCACTCTGTCCCATGACATGCCTTTTAACCCCCTATATGCCAGAGTGGCATATATGGGTATAAGGCATTTCTGGATGCAGAGTGACATATAGGGGATTAAAAGGCATATGATGGGACAGAGTGGCATATAGGGGAACATAAGGCTTTTTTGGAGGCAGAGTGCCCCATGATATGCCTTTTAACCCCCTTTATGCCACTCTGCCTCCAGAAATGCCTTATACCCATATATGCCACTCTGTCCCATGATATGCCTTCTAACCCCCTATATGCCACTCTGCCATATAGGGGGTTAAAAGGCATATCATGGGACAGAGTGGCATATAGGGGTATAAGGCATTTCTGGATGCAGAGTGACATATAGGAGGTCAAAAGGCATATCTGGAGGTATAGTGGCAAAATGGGGGTTAAAGGCATAACACGGGGCAGAGGGGCATATAGGAGGGTTGAGGCATATCAGGGAGGCAGAGTGGCATATGGGGGTTAAAAGGCATATCATGGGACCGAGTGGCATATAGGGGGGCATAAGGCTTTTCTGGAGGCAGAGTGCCCCATGATATGCCTTTTAACCCCCTTTATGCCACTCTGCCTCCAGAAATGCCTTATACCCCCTATATGCCACTCCGTCCCATGATATGCCTTTTAACCCCCTATATGGCAGAGTGGCATATAGGAGGTTAGAAGGCATATCATGAGACAGAGTGGCATATAGGGGTATAAGGCATTTCTGGATGCAGAGTGACATAGAGGAGGTCAAAAGGCTTATCTGGAGGTATAGTGGCAAAAGGGGGATTAAAAGGCATATCACGGGGCAGAGTGGCATATAGGAGGGTATAAAGCATATCGGGGAGGCAGAGTGGCATATAGGAGGGCATAAGGCTTTTCTCGAGGCAGAGTGCCCCATGATATGCCTTTTAACCCCCTTTATGCCACTCTGCCTCCAGAAATGCCTTATACCCCCTATATGCCACTCTGTCCCATGATATGCCTTTTAACCCCCTATATGGCAGAGTGGCATATAGGAGGTTAGAAGGCATATCATGAGACAGAGTGGCATATAGGGGTATAAGGCATTTCTGGATGCAGAGTGACATAGAGGAGGTCAAAAGGCATATCTGGAGGTATAGTGGCAAAAGGGGGGTTAAAAGGCATATCACGGGGCAGAGTGGCATATAGGAGGGTATAAAGCATATCGGGGAGGCAGAGTGGCATATAGGAGGGCATAAGGCTTTTCTGGAGGCAGAGTGCCCCATGATATGCCTTTTAACCCCCTTTATGCCACTCTGCCTCCAGAAATGCCTTATACCCACTATATGCCACTCTGTCCCATGATATGCCTTTTGACCCCTATATGGCAGAGTGGCATACAGGGGGTTAAAAGGCATATCATGGGACAGAGTGGCATATAGGGGGTATAAGGCATTTCTGGAGGCAGAGTGGCATATAGGGGGTTAGAAGGCATATCAGGGGGGCAGAGTGGCAAGCCTTGGGGGCAGATGTGCATAACTCGGGGGTAGGTTGGCAAATAAAAGGAAAAAAAACAAAAACATGTCTCAATCATAGCTTATATTAAATATGAAAAAAATAGTCTACATGAATTAATAAAGAAACAAAAGTTTCTTACCAGAATATCGTGAAGAATAATGTGATCACTGTTTTGTTCCACTGAACTTTTTCATCTAAAATGTTCGCAGTAGTAAATGTTTTGATCCCATTATGTGTAATGTATTTCATTTATTAGGGCCTTTTAACACTTTTGCTTTCTGGCATTTTAATGCAAATAATGAGATAAAAAGAATGGCGAATAGTGTGAGTCGGGTATGTATAAGGGGTGCGTGTGGTTAAAGAGCGCGACCGTGAGATAAACTATATGGGGCTGGTCTCCAAATTTTTCCAGGGCTGCTTTTCAGTCCCAGTCCGGCCCTGCTCACCAAAACTTATGTAATGGTGTGTGTGTGTGTGTGTGTGTGTGTGTGTGTATATATATATATATATATATATAATTAGTATTGTAATATTTTGCACCATGATTTGTTTGAATAATATGCCTATCTTTCCTTTTTGTTCTAGGTACTTGTTATATGATGTGAATCCACCAGAAGGTTTCAATTTGCGCAGAGATGTATATATCCGCATGGCCTCCCTTCTTAAAACCTTACTCAAGCATTCAAACTGGGTGCTAGTACTTCCTCCCTGGGGTCGCCTGTATCATTGGCAGAGCCCTAACATCCACCAGGTTCGCATACCTTGGGCTGAATTCTTTGATCTTGAATGTCTAAACCAAAACATCCCTGTCATTGAGTATGAAGATTTCATAGCAGGTAAATAGAAATGAACAGTTTCACTGCAGATACCCAGTCCCAGAAGAACCATTCGTCCTATCTAGTCTGCCTGCATGTTTAAAATTCTTTCACTGCTGTAGCCTCTGCCACTTCTCATGGGAGGCTGTTCCATTTATCTACCTTCATCTTCGTAAAGTAATACTTCTTTATATACAGTATTTGCCCTAATGTAGGCCACACTCCCCCCTTAAGCCTGTAATCCAGGTTTAGTGCAGGGATGTGTAGTTCGTATTGCCTGAGCGGGTGTTTTTTTCAGCAGGTTTAGGATCCAGTTCCTCTGCAGCGTTGCGGGGGACCTGGATATTTCTCTCCGGCAGCCAGTGGATGTCTGCACGATGCGCGTAGACAACCTCCGCTGCCGGCACTTCCGAAGGGGCTTCTATAACAGAGCACCGGCGTGTCACAACCTCCTGGTGCTCCAATATAGATGCCCTGGTGGAAGTGCTGGCAGCAGAGGTTGTCTGTGTGCATCGTGCAGACGTCCACCGGCTGGCCCGCTAGACACCAGGGAGTCTGGGGGTGCATTAGTAAGTCTGGGGGCAGAGTGGCATTTCTAGGGGGCATAAAGCATCTCTGGGGCACCAAGTGGCATATCAGGGGGGCAGAAGGGAATATCTATAAGTAAGGTGCATTATGAATTAAGGGGGGACCTTAAAATGGCTATTGGTTATCCAAATTTCTGTTTTGTATACGTATTTTTTGTATACATATTCTGCCTAACTGCATAATAGATACCAAAAATGTTAAAATACATGTATTCCTGTTCATTAGATAAAATACTGTTTTAGTATTTCCCTAATATGTATTTTTTCTTTTCTTTAAAATAACTTTAAAGGACAGGGAGGCTGTAAGTCATGTGCAGACCTCATGCTGCTGGCAGCATCAATACACGAGGGGGCCAGCAAGCCAGGTTTCAGCATGTATTGGCTGCTGGTGCATTATGGGAGTGTGATTGCTATATTAAATATATATACTGTATTTTAGGGCTGCGACTAACGATTATTTTCATAATCGATTAGTTGGCCGATTGTTTGTTCGATATTATTTTTAATCGGATAAAAAAATGAATGTAAATTTTTCATTTATTTAAAATAATTTGATAAACAAATGATGTTAAATACAAACAGCAGAATAAAAAAACTTTGATAAAATGCATTTCTTGTCTTTATTTCCCAACCAGCCCCCCCAATTTATACACATTTGAGCCCAGACATGCCACGCTGCCTCCCACATATGCCACGCTGCCTCCCACATATGCCACTGTGCCTGATACGCCTTATACCCCCTGATACACCACTCCATCCTCCCCAGACATGCCACACTGCCTCCCAGACATGCCACGCTGCCCTCCCCAGATATGCCACTGCACTCTACCCCCAGATATGCCACTGTGGCCCCAGATATGCCTTATACACCCTGATACACCACTCTGTCCTCCCCAGACATGCCACACTGCCCTCCCCACAAATGCCTTATATACCCTATATGCCTTATACCCCCAGATATGTCTCTCCGTCCTCCCCAGATATGCCTTGAACCCCCCCAGATATCTCATAGTCCCCTCATAGAGTCACAGACCCGTTCGCATCACACTGACACGATACTTTTATAAACAAGTACTGGGTTAATCTTCACTGCCCCCAGGATTTAGATTCCCCTTAGTTTGCCCCCCTTTATTTCTAACTGCACCTTAAGTTAACTTTATTAAATTAACCCTCAGTCCTCATCATTAAATTAACCCTAAATACCCCATTAACCATAACTACCCCTAAATTAACTCTAAATACCCCATCAAACACAACTACCCTAAATTAACTTTAAACACCCCGTTAACCATAACTGCCCCTGAATTAACCCTAAACACCCCATTAACCACAGCATCCCCTAAATTAATCCTAAAGACCCCATCAACCACAACAGCCCCTAAATTAACCCTAAACACACCATTAACCATAACTGACCCTAAATTAACCCCAAACACCCCATTAACCACAGCTGCTCCTCAATTAACCCTAAACACCCCATTAACCATAGCTGCCCCTAAATTAACCCTAAACACCCTATTAACCATAACTGCCCCTAAATTAACCTTAAACACCCCGTTAACCATAGCTGCCCCTAAATTAACCCCAAACACCCCATTAACCATAACTGCCCATAAATTAACCCCCACCTCCCCTAACTTTCAGCAGCCCAAATATTAATTTTATACTTACAGTTAGATGAGTGTCACAGCCATGTGGTTCTGGCATAAGGAAGGGGCGGGGCCAGTTGTCACAGTGATTACAAGGAGGGACTGGTAAGTAGGAGCTGCTGCTGTGAGTCACAAACTGATTATAAAACGAGGGGTATTTTTCAGAGTGTTTGCTCTGGAAAAACCCCTCATTTTATGATCAATAAAAATCGATTCAACTAATCGCTAATGAAATTCGTTGGCAACGATTTTCATTATCGATTATCGATTTTATCGATTTAGTTGTCGCAGCCCTACTGTATTTATTTGCGTATTACACGCATCGGCGTGTTACACGCACCTCCATTCTGCCTCCTCTGTGGTCCGTCTCTGACTCATTACTACATGCCGGAACAATCGCAGTACTTCAGTGACATCACCCGCGCAGTCTGGTGTGTAGCACTGGCGCTTTGCTCTGATACACTGAGTGCCAGAATGCGTATAACACGCAGTTACGCTTGCAGCCCCGAAGTTTCGTTTGAGTGCCCTCGTAGATTCACAGACTCGTTCACAGCACACTGACACAATTATCCTTTTATAAATAAAAACAGGATTAATCTTCACTGCCCCCAGGATTTAGATTCACCTTAGTTTGCACCCCTTTACCTCTAACTGCACCTTATTAAGTCAACCTTATTAAATGAATTAAATTAACACTCAGTCCTCAGCATTAAAGGAACCCTAAAGACCCCATTAACCATAACTGCCCTTACATTAACCACAACCTCCGCTAACTTTCAACAGCCGAAATATTAATTTTATACTTACTGTTAAATGAGTTGCTGAGCAGTGTGGATGCTATAAGGAAAGGGACGGGGCCAATCGACAGTGTGACCGCAGGGAGGTACTGGGAAGCAGAAAGGGGCGGAGCCAATCTTCACATTGACTGCAGGGAGGGACTGGGAAGTAGTAACTGCTGTGAGTGACATTGAAGAATCAGATCCGAACTTCATCGCACAGACACCCCCGCTCTCCACCCGGCTGTTAGAGAGGAGGATCCGGGTGCCCTGCAGCACTGCGGGGGATCTGGATCTTAGTGTTGTTATCCGACCTCTATTTGAGGTTGGATTATAAAGCGAGGGGTCGTTTTCTGAGCATTTGCTCTGAAAAAACCCTCATGTTATAATCGATAAAACCGATTCAACTAATCGATAATGAAATTCATTGGCAATGATTTTCATATTGATTTTATCAATTAGTTGTTGCAGCCCTAATATATACAGTGGGGCAAAAAAGTATTTAGTCAACCAATTGTGCAAGTTCTCCCACTTACAAAGATGAGAGAGGCCTGTAATTTTCACCATAGGTACACTTCAACTATGAGAGACAGAATGGGGGAAAGAATACAGGAAATCACATTGTAGGATTTCTAATGAATTCATTGGTAAATTCCTCGGTAAAATAAGTATTTGGTCACCTACAAACAAGTAAGATATCTGGCTCTCACAGAACTGTAACATTTTCTTTAAGAGTCTCCTCTGTCCTCCGCTCGTTACCTGTATTAATGGCACCTGTTTGAACTTGTTATCAGTATAAAAGACACCTGTCCACAACCTCAAACAGTCACACTCCAAACCCCACTATGGCCAAGACCAAAGACCTGCACCAGGCTGGGAAGACTGAATCTGCAATAGGCAAGCAGTTTGGTGTGAAGAAATCAACTGTGGGAGCAATTATTCGAAAATGGAAGACATACAGGACAACTGATAATCTCCCTCGATCTGGGGCTCCACGCAAGATCTCACCCCGTGGTGTCAAAATGATCACAAGAACGGTGAGCAAAAATCCCAGAACCACACGGGGTGAACTAGTGAATGACCTGCAGAGAGCTGGGACCAAAGTAACAAAGGCTACCATCAGTAACACACTATGCCGCCAGGGACTCAAATCATGCAGTGCCAGACGTGTCCCCCTGCTTAAGCCAGTACATGTCCGGGCCCGTCTGAAGTTTGCTAGAGAGCATTTGGATGATCCAGAAGAGGATTGGGTGAATGTCATATGGTCAGATGAAACCAAGGTAGAACTTTTTGGTAGAAACTCAACTCGTTGTGTTTGGAGGAGAAAGAATGCTGAGTTGCATCCAAACAACATCATACCTACAGTGAAGCATGGGGGTGGAAACATCATGCTTTGGGGCTGTTTTTCTGCAAAGGGACCAGGACGACTGATCCGTGTAAAGGAAAGAATGAATGGGGCCATGTATCGTGAGCTTTTGAGTAAAAACCTCCTTCCATCAGCAAGGGCATTGAAGATGAAATGTGGCTGGGTCTTTCAGCATGACAATGATCCCAAACACACCGCCTGGGCAACGAAGGAGTGGCTTTGTAAGAAGCATTTGAAGTTGAAAGTCCGTGTTGCCCAGCGACAGCCCCAAAACATCACTGCTCTAGAGGAGATCTGCATGGAGGAATTGTCTAAAATACCAGCAACAGTGTGTGAAAACCTTTTGAAGATTTACAGAAAACGTTTGACCTCTGTCATTGCCAACAAAGGGTATATAACAAAGTATTGATATGAACTTTTTTTATTGACCAAATACTTATTTTCCACCATAATTTGCAAATAAATTCTTTAAAAATCAGACAATGTGATTTATGGACTTTGTTGTCTCATTCTTTCTCTCGTGGTTGAAGTGTACCTATGGTGAAAATTACAGGCCTCTCTCATCTTTGTAAGTGGGAGAACTTGCACAATTGGTGGCTGGCTAAATACTTTTTTGCCCCTATGTGTGTGTGTGTGTGTGTGTGTGTGTGTGTGTATATATATATATATATATATATATATATATATATATATATATATATATATATATATATATATATATATATATTAGGGCTGCAACAACTAATCGATAAAATCGATGATAATCGATAATGAAATTCGGTGGCAGCGAATTTCATTATCGATTAGTTGAATCGATTTTTATCGATTATAAAATGAGGGTTTTTTCAGAGCAAATGCTCTGAAAAATACCCCTCGTGTTATAATCCGTTTAGTGTTACTCACAGGAGTCACAGCAGCAGTTGCTACTTACAGTTCCTCCCTGCAGTCACTGCCGATTGGCCCGCCCACTTCCTTTTTCCAGTCCCTCCCTGCAATCGCTGCTGGAGAAAGAAAGGGGCGGGGCCAATTGGCAGGGACTGCAGGGAGGACGAAAGGCGCGGAGCCAAACGGCCGATTGGCTCCGCCCATTTCCTTAGCATCGCCATGGCTGTAACACTCATCTAACTGTGGGTATAAAATTAATATTTGGGCTGCTGAAAGTTAGGGGAGGTGGGGGTTAATTTAGGGGCAGTTATAGTTAATGGGGTGTTTAGGGTTAATTTAGGGGCAGTTATAATTAATGGGGTGTTTAGGGTTAACTTAGGGGCAGTTATAGTTAATGGGGTGTTTAGGGTTAACTTAGGGGCAGGTATAGTTAATGGGGTGTTTAGGGTTAACTTAGGGGCAGTTATAGTTAATGGGGTGTTTAGGGTTAATTTAGGGGCAGTGGTGATTGATGGGGTGTTTATGGTTAATTTAGGGGCAGTTGTGGTTGATGGGGTGTTTAGGGTTAATTTAGGGGCAGTTATAGTTAATGGGTTAATTTAGGGGCAGTTGTGGTTGATGGGGTCTTCAGGGTTAATTTAGGGGCAGTTGTGGTTAATGGGGTCTTCAGGATTAATTTAATGCTGAGGACTGAGGTTTAATTTAATTAATTTAATAAGGTTAATTTAAGGCGCAGTTAGAGGTAAAGGGGGGCAGACTGAGGGGAATCTAAATCCTGGGGGCAGTGAAGATTAACCCTGTACTTATTTATAAAAGTATTGTGTCTGTGAACGAGTCTGCAAATCCTGTGAGGGCACTATGGCATACCTGAGGAGGACGGAGTGACATATCTGGGGGTATAAGGCATATAGGGTATATAAGGCATATGTGGGGAGGGCAGTGTGGCATGTCTGGGAGGGCAGTGTGGCATGTCTGTGAGGCAGTGTGGCATGTCTGGGGAGGACAGAGTGGTGTATCAGGGGGTATAAGGCATACCTGGGGCCACAGTGGCATATCTGGGAGTAGAGTGAAGTGACATATCTGGGGGTAGAGTGGAGTGGCATATGTGGGGAAGGCAGCGTGGCATGTCTGGGGAGGACAGAGTGGTGTATCAGGGGGTATAAGGCATGTCAGGGGCCACAGTGGCATATGCGGGGTTAGAGTGGAGTGGCATATGCGGGGGTAGAGTGGAGTGGCATATGCGGGGGTAGAGCAGCGTGGCATGTCTGGGAGGCAGCGTGGCATGTCTGGGCTCAAATGTGCATAAATGGGGGGGCTGGTTGGGAAATAAAGACAAGAAATGCATTTTATCAAAGTTTTTTTTATTCTGCTGTTTGTATTTAACATCATTTGTTTATTAAATTATTTTAAATAAATGAAAAATTTACATTCATTTTTTTTTATCCGATTAATCGAAAAAATAATCGGCCAACTAATCGATTATGAAAATAATCGTTAGTTGCAGCCCTAATATATATATATATATATATATATATATATATATGTATATATATATATATATATATATATATATATATATATATAATCTAAAACCTTGGCAACAAAAGTGAGTACACCCCTAAGGGCCCAAATTGGGCCCAATTAGCCATTTCCCCTGTGTCATGTGACTCAGTGTTAGAAGGCCTCAGGTGTGAATGGGGAGAGGTTGTGTTAAATTTGGTGTTATTTCTCTCACACTCTCTCATACTGGTCACTAGAAGTTCAACATGGCACTTAGGGGTGTACTCGCTTTTGTTGTCAAGGTTTTAGACATTAACCCCTTCAGGACCGGGTTTTTGTTACTAAGGTTGCGCTAAAAGACCGGAGCCGTTTTTGTGTTTTTGCTATGTCTTTCTTCAACTGTAATTTCTCTCTTCTCAATTAGTGCACCCACACAAATCATATATTGTTTTTTTTTAGCACAAGTAGGACTTTAATTTGAAACCATATTAAGCTGGGTAGTACATTGTTTTGTTTGAAATAAACTTGAAACAATGGGGACAAAATGGAAAAAGCACATTTTTTTACAGTTTTTTATACATACAAATTGTACACACATTGAACCAATGGGAAAAAATTATCCAAAATATATTCATTAACTTGTACTGATTTGGAAACCACCCAATATGGACAGGATTTTCATCTATTTTTACCAGTATAGGGCAAATATTGCAAGGCATGCATCATGTTTTTAAAATGTATTTTTTTTTCAAATTTGGCATGGTAGGCTAATAACTGCAATAGTTGTCACAGATACTGATTATCCCCCCAAAATTATATGTTTATGAACAGTTGATAAGCGAAGGTGTACAACTAGGGTCATTTTGATACTTTTCAAACAAGGATTTTATCACCAATTGCTGCCAAATTTTGAGGTATTTATAGTTTTTGTTGTTTTTTTTGCATATGTTGCTTTAGATTTTATAATATATTTTGTAAAGAATATGTGCAACTGCAGAAAAAAACACCAAATTGTGTTCACCAACATTTATGAACAGTAGACAAGTCAAAGTTTTCAACTAGGGTAATTTTGACAGTTTTCAGGCATTTCTTCACTGATTTCTGCCAAAGTTCACGGAAAATTAATTTTATTGCGTTTTTAACACATAAATTTAAATGTTGCATTAGATTTCTTGCACGCCATAAGTTTGGTGTGAACTTCATGAACAGCTCCATAAAATGGCATGGGGTAAAATCTGTGACATCCGTATGAATGCCGGAATTGGCCGTGAAGGGGGGGGTGTATCTGGGAAAGTGCCAGATGCTGGGATCCACTTATCAGAGTGATCAGGAGTAGTTGAAGCAACACGGCTCCTTTTAACTGGGGGTGCAGCATCATGAGAGCTGCTGGTAAACTAGTGATGTCCGGATCATGAACGAATCGTTCATTTGATCCGATTCTTTTTAGTGATCCGGATGAATCGGTTCAGTGGACTGAACGATTCATTTGTAGCGGTTCAGTCTGTGAATCATGCAGCTGTAACCTGATCCTAGAGCTGTGAGTCATCTGCAGAGCACTCAGACACAGACTCAGGGGTCAGGTTACAGCTCATTAATTCACAGAGGAACGATGACTCATAGAGTCAGAGAGTCGTTCAAAGATTCAAATGATCCAAAGAGTCGAATGATCCGAAGAGTCGAATGATTCGAATCTTACAGGGATCCGGATCTTACAAGGATCCGAATCTTACAGAGATTCGAATCATTCAGAGAATATTACTGATACCATACTTTTATAAATAAATACATTAATAATGTTCACACTGCCCCCAGGATTTAGATTCCCCTGAGTTTGCCCCCTTTACCTATAACTGCACCTACAGTTAACTTTATTAAATTAATTAAATTAACCCTCAGTCATCAGCATAAAATTAACCCTTATACCCCATCAACCATAACTGCCCCTGAAATTAACCGTAAAGATCCCATTAACCATAATGGCCCCTGAAATTAACCCTAAAGACCCCATTAACCATAACGGCCTCTGAAATTAACCCTAAATACTCCATTAACCATAACTGCCCCTAAATTAATTGCATGTACTCCAGATAAATTACCTAATAAATTGGTATGGTTGATGGGGTCTTTAGTGTTAATTTAGGGGCAGTTATGGTTAATGGGGTGTTTAGGGTTAATTTAGGGGCAGTTGTGGTTAATGGGGTGTTTAGGGTTAATTTAGGGGCAGTTGTGGTTAACGGGGTGTTCAGGGTTAATTTAGGGGCAGTTATGCTTAACGGGGTGTTTAGGGTTAATTTAGGGGCAGTTATGCTTAATGGGGTCTTTCGTGTTAATTTAGGGGCAGTTATGCTTAATGAGGTGTTTATGGTTAATTTGGGGGCAGTTATGATTAATGGGGTGTTTAGGGTTAATTTTGGGGCAGTTATGCTTAATGGGGTGTTTAGGGTTAATTTGGGGGCAGTTATGCTTAATGGGGTGTTAAGGGTTAATTTTAGGGGCAGTCATGGTTGATGGGGTGTTAAGGGTTAATTTTAGAGGCAGTCATGGTTGATGGGGTGTTTAGGGTTAATTTAATGGTGAGGGTTAATTTAATTAATTTAATAAAGTTAGCTTAAGGTGCAGTTGCAGGTAAAGGGGAATGTAAATCCTGGGGGCAGTGATTATTAATGTATTTATTTATAACAGTATGGTGATATTATCTGACTGATTCGAATCCCAATGAAGGCAGAGAGTCGTTCAAAGATCCGGATCTTACAGTGATCCGGATCACTGTAAGATTCGGATCCCTGTAAGATCCGAATCTTTGAATGACTCTCTGCCTTCATTGACATCACTGGAGTAGGCAGGGGGGAGGATTCATTGAGTAATGAAAGGGGCGGGGCCAATCGTTAGTGTGCCTGCACGGAGTTACTGGAAAACAGTAACTCCTGTGAGTCACACTGAGTGATCCGAAGATTCGGATCATGAATCGGATCATTTCAGTGAACGAGTCGAAATGATCCGATTCACTTTAATGATCCGAACTTCCCATCACTATGGTAAACTGGCCCACATCAAAATCTGACGCAGTGTCAGAGTCTGACGCCAAAATTTTATATGCCTCTTCCACTGTATAAAACCTATCCATATATTTTTATATATATTAGGGCTGCAACTAACGATTATTTTAATAATCGATTAGTTGGCCGATTATTTTTTCGATTAATCGATTAATCGGATAAAAAAAACAATATGCAAATTTTTCGTTTATTTAAAAGAATTTAATGAACTGGATGTTAAAAAACAACTTAAAATTTACATTAACATTCTTATTTTGTTATGATGTAATAAAAAACAATATTTTCAAAGTACAAGAACCCAAACACAATATTTATGAAACAAAATAACCCCAAACATTCTGAAAAGAGGTGGACTATTACTGTTCAAGAAACTTTGCCCCAGCACTTTGCACTTTGCACCCAGCACTTTGCACCCAGCACTTTGCACCCAGCACTTTGCACCCAGCCCTGGCACTTTGCACCCAGCACTTTGCACCCAGCACTTTGCCCCAGCCCTGGCACTTTGCATCCAGCACTTTGCACCCAGCATTCAGCACTTTGCACCAGCACTTTGCACTTTGCACCCAGCCCTGGCACTTTGCACCCAGCACTTTGCACCCAGCCCTGGCACTTTGCACCCAGCACTGGCACTTTGCACCCAGCACTTTGCACTGTGCCCCTGCACCCAGTCTCTAACTCTGCCCTGCACCCAGCCCTGCCCCCACATTCTGCCCTGCCCCCACACTCACACTCTGCCCTGCACCCACTCTGCCCTGCACCCACACTCACACCCTGCCCTGCATCCCCACCCCCACTCTGCCCTGCACCCAGTCTCCCACTCTGCTCTGCACCCACACTCACACCCTGCATCCCCACCCCCACTCTGCCCTGCACCCAGTCTCCTGCCCTGCACCCCCCACCCCCACTCTGCCCTGCACCCCCACCCCCACTCTGCCCTGCACCCCCACCCCCACTCTGCCCTGCACCCACACTCACGAACCGCTCTGTGCGAATGGAGCCACTCGCACAGAGCGAACCGCTCTGTGCGAATGGAGCCACTCGCACAGAGCGAACCGCTCTGTGCGAATGGAGCCACTCGCACAGAGCGAACCGCTCTGTGCGAATGGAGCCACTCGCACAGAGCGAACCGCTCTGTGCGAATGGAGCCACTCGCACAGAGCGAACCGCTCTGTGCGAATGGAGCCACTCGCACAGAGCGAACCGCTCTGTGCGAGTGGAGCCACTCGCACAGAGCGAACCGCTCTGTGCGAGTGGAGCCACTCGCACAGAGCGAACCGCTCTGTGCGAGTGGAGCCACTCGCACAGAGCGAACCGCTCTGTGCGAGTGGCTCCATTCGCACAGAGCGATTCGCTCTTTGCGAGTGGCTCTGTGCGATCCGTGCACATAGACATGAAGAATACTTACCTCCGGAACGCGTCACATCCGTCACGTAGCTAAAAGAAGGCGGAGACTGCAGAGCGTGTAGCAGAAGCGGGGAACGCTCGCGGAGGTAAGTAAAAGGAGCCGAGTGCTCCAACAACGAATTGATCACTCGATTAATCGATAACGGAAATCGTTATCGATGATTTCCGTTATCGATTATCGATTTTATCGATTCGTTGTTTCAGCTCTAATATATATATATATATATATATATATATATATATATATATATTTTTTTTTTTTATATAGCCCTACCTAACCCTAGACTAAACCCTAACCCTAATCCCTACCTAATAAATTCCACACTAACTAATAAATTCCCCACTAACTAAACACCCACTCACAATTTGAGGGAAAAAAAGAATTAACACCTTAGGGTCAAATACTGTTGATCAGAACACTGATCAGCAGTGAAAAAAAATATATACCGTATTTGCTCGATTATAAGACGAGGTTTTTTTCAGAGCAAATGCTCTGAAAAATACCCCTCGTCTTCTAATCAGACCTCAAATAGAGGTCTTCTAATCAGACCTCAAATGGACGTTTTCTGCATAGTCCATAGCCGGAAGGAGGTGTGGCTAGCAGCGGGGGTTGTCTGCGTCCGTCGCGCATAGCTTCCCCGACGGTCTGAGATCAGAGTTCCTCGCACCAGTGCCGCACCGGTGCGGGGAACTCTGATCTCTGACAGCCGGGGAAGGTATATGCGACGGATGCAGACAAACCCCCGCTGCCAACTCCACCTCCTTCTGGCTGCAGCGGAAGGAGACGTCCACTCGCTGCCCCGGCACTACAGCAGGAAATTGGAGTCACCGGTAAGTAAGTAAGTGTGTGTGTGTTAAATTAGGGCATAGGGCATTTCTGGAATGCCTTATACCCCTATGTATTGCACTAACAGATGTGTCGTGAAAAGTGCAGGTATCACAAAGCGCTCACTGACCTCCAAATCAGGATAATAAATGCAATACTTTATTTATCTCTCATGCATAACATAGAATGAAACATCAATATATTACCAGATATTGTAGCATCACTCTCGTTGGAGGGATGCCACCCCTTTCTCACCTTGCTTTGCACGCTCTGAAATGTACCATTTCCATTTTATGATACTTTGCTCCTGGGCGTACCCCACCCGGTTAGTCTTGGGATTGGATAACACCCACTGCATAATTGGGATGGCTGGACGTAGCAGCACTTCGTGCCCCAAAGTTAGTTGCTCAGTATCCACCAACGCCCAATAACAAGCAAGCAACTGTCGCTCAAACGGAGTATATTTCTCTCCTGCATCTGGCAGTTTACGATTCCAGAAGCCTAATGGAACACGTTTCCCCCCTTGTTTCTGCCACAATGACCAGTTGCAGTACATATCACGCACAGAAACGTGTAACTCTACACTCCCGTCCTGTACAGGCCACAGATCTACAGCCTGCTGTATGGCTTCCTTCGCTAACTCGAACGCCACTTGCTGTTCTTCCCCCCAAGTAAATTCATACTTTTTCCGGGTCACTTTGTACAATGGGGCTAGCAATTGCCCCAAATGTGGAATGTGCTGCCTCCAATATCCAAACAGGCCAATGTAGGCTTGTGTCTCTTGTTTGGTCTTAGGTGTTGGAAATTGTAAAATCTTTTGTCGTGCTTTCGGGAGAATTTCCCTATGCCCTCGATTCCACTGAACTCCCAGAAATTTAACTACCTGGGCCGGTCCTTGAATCTTAGACTCATTAATCTCCCACCCTTTGCCTCGCATGTGCGCAAGCAGCAATTTCAACTGCTCATCCACAGCAGCCTCACTACTCCCTTGAATCAATATATCATCGATATAATGTAAAAATTGCATTCCGCTCGGAAGCGCAAAATCGTCCAAATGCTCTGCCACAATCCTGTGACAGATTGTTGGACTATGTATCCAACCTTGTGGTAACCGTGTAAATGTATACTGCCGTCCCAACCAGGTAAATGCAAATTGATCCTGTGCCCGATCCTCAATTGGAATAGTAAAGAACGCATTCGCCAAATCAATCACAGCATACCACGTTCCTTCATGTTTTTGGATTGCTTCTACAATAGTTATGGTATCCGGGACCGCAGCAGTTAACGGTGGTGTATATTTATTAAGTTCACGATAATCCACCGTCATTCGCCATGAGCCGTCACTCTTTCAGACCGGCCACACGGGATTATTCCAAGCCGTGGTTGTGGGTCGCATTACTCCCACATCCACCAGATTTTTAATTGTCTCACTAATCTCCTTATGCCCCCCCGGAATTCGATATTGTTTCATTGCCACCATCTTTGTGGCCGGGGGTATATGTACAGGGGGCATCTTTAATTTTCCCACCAACACAGGGCGCATCTGAAGCTCCACTTTTCGGACCCCAAAAGCGTATTTTCCCTGTTGCAGATTCAATGTCATCCCCTTTAATACATCTATGCCCAATATGTATTCAGGGATTGGTACTATCAGCACCTGATACTTTTTTATCGGTAAATTACCTATTTTTAAAGCTACCATTGCCTGTACACCCTCAATCACTTGTCCTCCTAAGCCAGCAATTTTAACTCTTGGCCCCTTAAATTTTCGTGGATCCCCATATATTAAAGTAGCCTCTGCCCCTGTATCCATAAGGGCTGGAACCCTTTGAACATTCCCACCCCTCCAATGAATACTTAAATTTACATAGGGTCGGTCATCCCGTTTTATCCACACAGGGGCTTGGCTGGCTACCTATAGAGAATCCTCCCCCTCCTGTTTCACTGACTTCTGTCGCTGCTGTACCGTCGTAGCTACAGCTGCCACCAATTCTTTCCAAGGATAAATCGACTCAAATTCCTCCCACTCTGCCACAGGAGCCGAGGGAGTTACCCTCTGCCCCTTATCCTTAGCCGGCTGTGTGGTAGCCTTTTTTGCTGACAACACTTTCTGCTTGTACAACCGCCACAATTCTGCGGTATCTCGACCATCAATTTTATCCTTAGCTACACCCGCCTTAAGGAGAGCCTGAAACATATCCCGCCGGGACACCCGATCAGCCCCTCCAACATCCCCAGACCCTGTCCCTCGCCAGGGGGGTCTTGCTGGCTTTGACCCATCTGGGTCAGATCGTCTGGGCGTCTGCTCCTTCCAATCCCCCATATCCTGTAAATCACGCATTCGGGCTAACACTTCATGTATCGTATCCCCGGTCATAGCCACCGTAAGGGTAAGTATGACCGCCTTATATGCAGGTGGAGCAGTTTTCACTAACCTGTTTCGTATACTGGGTGTAAGACGCGTGTTCAAATAGTCATCATCTATTCCCAACATGGGCAGCGCTAACCGCATCGCTTCATATTTTAATCGCGTCATCCCATCTCTCAATGTAAACCAGGGTTTATCATCCACTGGAATATCGCTTTCCGATGGAAATTTATCTATCATACAGGCAGCCAAAATCGTAAACAAATTCTGAATCGGGGGATCAGCATGATCTCTAAAATAATCCTTAAACGACCGCTGTATTACTGGATCTCGTGAGATAGTAACAAATTTAGTGACATCCTCAGTGTCTAATTGAATTCCTGCCCCTCCTGTCTCGGCTACCCGAACTAACCAAGCAATATCCCCTTCTGTAGGTCGCTGCCGGAATTGTGTCAATATATTCTCTATTTCTGCCTGCGAGAAATCTTCCACAGAGACCTTCGTCTTTGTTTTAGGAGCTGACGGAACCAAAATTGGCCGCCCATTATCATCTACCTGAGGCACCCCTGCCCCGTCTCTTGCCTGCTGTATTTGTTGCTCGGTTTTCGCCTGCCGTTTTCTAATCGGATTAGCATTAACTTGGGCTTCTGACTCCTCATCCCAATCAGAAGAGGAGGAAGAATCCCAAATATCTCCATCCCACGTTTCAGGATCCCAATCCACTGATGCCTTCGCTATGCTTTTGTAAACCTTTTGTTTGTTTACCCTTCCCTTTCGTTTACGATATTTATTCTGCGCCACACGGACCGCAGCCTTTTCTGCCACTTGCTGATAGTGCTCCAACTTATCCTTCAGCAGTCGAACGTTACATTCTAACATTACACTGCGACCCTCTGCCACTATCAACCTCTGTTCCATATCCGCATGAGCAGCCTGCAATTTACCATTTTGCTCATGCAGAATCCGATAGGCACTCAACAGCACCCAATTTCGTCTCCCCAGGGAGACTGCATCACCTGCCCGGGCAGGGACTGTCTCGAGGACCCGTACCACTTCAACAGGGTCCCCATTCTTGAGTTTCACATTCCACTGTTCTGCCAATCCTGAAGTTCGCAACTCCTGCGCAATAATCCCATACGGTGAATCCGACCACCCCGGAATATCCACCGCCACCTTATTACTCTTATCTCGTTTTTTAAACATTTTGGATCCTCCAACCAGGGGTGATTGTGTCTCCCGCAAGCCTACTCCACTCGCTCCATGGACCCCAGTCACTCCCCGCGCACCAGTGACCCGTGCAATAGGGCTGCTTTCACTGGGAGCAGTAGAGTGATGTCTGGAATCTCACGACCTGGGCCTATTCTTACAGCGAGACACAATTCCAATACACTCCCTGTTCAGAGAAGAAATTATCCTGCCGACTACGCCAATTAATGTATTGCACTAACAGATGTGTCGTGAAAAGTGCAGGTATCACAAAGCGCTCACTGACCTCCAAATCAGGATAATAAATGCAATACTTTATTTATCTCTCATGCATAACATAGAATGAAACATCAATATATTACCAGATATTGTAGCATCACTCTCGTTGGAGGGACTCAACGGGAGGAACAACCTTTCTGGTGCATCACAGGCGAAAGCGCGTCCGCTTCAGCAGCCTGGAAAGTTTCCCTGTCCCCCCCTTGAATCCCTGCTTTTTATATTCTATTATAGATAGTTGTTTACCAAACAATACTGGCATATATCCAGGATTACTTTCGCAACCGCTTCCTGCCGCGTCCTTCTCACTTTTGGCAAAAATAACTCCTTCAGTACTTTTCCAGTCATGAAAAAACGAGAACACATTACTTAACCCTTTCACTCCTCAAGCTCGTCTCATTCGTATCACACCCTATATGCCACTCTGGCACTTAGGGGTTTAAAAGGCATATTATGGGGCAGAGTGGCATATAGGGAGGTATAAGGCATTTCAGGAGGCAGAGCGTTAAGGGGGCATTTAATAGAGCACTCTGCCTCCTGAAATGCCTTATACCTCCCTATATGCCACTCTGCCCCATAATATGCCTTTTAACCCCCTAAATGCCAGAGTGGCATATAGGGCTATAAGGCATTTCTGGAGGCAGAGTGCTCTATACAATGCCTTTTAACTCCCTTAATGCCACTCTGCCTCCTGGAATGCCTTATACCTCCCTATATGCCACATATTTTTCTCAATCATAGCTTTTATTTAAAAAAAAAATAGTTTACATGAATTAACATTTACTGGTAAAACTTTTTTTCCTTTAGGGTCGTCTTATATTCAGGCTTTTTCTTTTTTTTCCTAAGTTAATATTCAGATTTTGGGGGGTCGTCTTATAATCAGGGTCGTCTTATAATCGAGCAAATACGGTATATTTTTTTCTTTTTTACACAAATCGCTCAGCACACTCTTATACAACGTTTTCTGCATAGTCCTGTTTATGAACAGATTTCCACACAATGGTTTGTATTGGCCCCGAATATATTTATATAATGTTATCATATCCCCTCTGAGGTGACGTTTTTCTAAACTAAACAGATTTAAATTAGTTAACCTTTCTTCATAACTATAGTACTCCATTCCTTTTATTAATTTTGTAGCCCGCCTCTGCACCCTTTCTAGTGCTATGATATCCTTCTTTAGAATAGGTCCCCAAAATTGCACAGCATATTCAAGGTGAGGCCTTATCATTTATTTATACAAACGCAACATTATATCTTTATCCCGCGACTTGATGCCCCTTTTTATACACGACAATACCTAACTGGTCTTAGCAACCGCAGACTGACATTGCACATTGTTGCCTAGTTTGTTGTCTATAACAATTCCCAAATCCTTCTCATTTGTCGTTACCCTTAATTCACTACTGTTTAGGGTGTAGGTTGCTTGTGCATTCGCTACCCCGAAGTGCATAACTTTACATTTATCTACATTGAATTTCATCTGCCATTTGTGTGCCCAGTCCCCCAGTCTATCTAGATCTCTCTGCAGCACAGTGATATCCTGCTCGCCCTGTATAACTTTACCTAGTTTAGTGTCATCTGCAAACACAGAAACATGACTTTCAATGCCTCCTGCCAGGTCATTTATAAATATGTTGAACTATGTAACTATGTATCTATCAATTTTCAAAGGCATGCACGTGATTCGCTTTTAAAGCAATCTCGTGCACGGAATTGACGGAGATTGGCTGCCACACGATCGCTGGGGTTGCCCAGCAGTCAGTAGCAGCCATCCCTTCTCGATCCCAGCGTGCAGTGCGACGTGGGACCGTTTATCATCGATGATGTACCTGGTACGTCCACCTCCCCCGGGTTAGCCCCCCCATATTAAATTTTTTTAGAAAAGATCATGGCATTTGTTAGATCTTTGTTAGATCAGGTTTGATCAACTGTTTTTTTTGTTAGATCTACTCTAAAATAGGCAATATTAACAATCTTTTTCAGGGGGGCTAACCCGTAGCCAGCCCCCCCTCAACAAAAATTTCAACAAAATTTTACTGATTATGATAGCTCTACGTTAGATCAGGTTTGATCAGACAAAATTTTTGTTAGATCTAGTCTAATTACTGAGATATTGCATATTTAATGAGGGGGGCTGGCCCCCCCTCAACTGAAATTTGGATTTTTTTTTATGGATCTTGGTAGATATTCGTTAGATCAACTGTTTTTTTCGTTAGATCTATCATGCAGGAGGCGGTATTCACAATCCTATTTTGTGTGCGGGGGATGGGTATACATACGGTCTGGCCCCCCCTCAACTGAAATTTGGATTTTTTTGAATGGATCTTGGTAGATATTCGTTAGATCAGGTTAGATCAACTGTTTTTTTTTCGTTAGATCTACCACGCAGGAGGCGGTATTCACAATCCTATTTTGTGTGCGGGGGATGGGTACACATACGGTCTGGCCCCCCCTCAACTGAAATTTGGATTTTTTTTTTATGGATCTTGGTAGATATTCGTTAGATCAGGTTAGATCATTAGTTTTTTTCGTTAGATCTACCACGCAGGAGGCGGTATTCACAATCCTATTTTGTGTGCGGGGGATGGGTACACATACGGTCTGGCCCCCCTCAACTGAAATTTGGATTTTTTTTAATGGATTTTGGTAGATATTCGTTAGATCTACCACGCAGGAGGCGGTATTCACAATCCTATTTTGTGTGCCGGGGATGGGTACACATACGGTCTGGCCCCCCCTCAACTGAAATTTGGATTTTTTTTAATGGATCTTGGTAGATATTCGTTAGATCAGGTTAGATCAACAGTTTTTTTCGTTAGATCTACCACGCAGGAGGCGGTATTCACAATCCTATTTTGTGTGCGGGGGATGGGTACACATACGGTCTGACCCCCCCCTCAACTGAAATTTGGATTTTTTTTTAATGGATCTTGGTAGATATTCGTTAGATCAGGTTAGATCAACTGTTTTTTTCGTTAGATCTACCACGCAGGAGGCGGTATTCACAATCCTATTTTGTGTGCGGGGGATGGGTACACATACGGTCTGGCCCCCCTCAACTGAAATTTGGATTTTTTTTAATGGATCTTGGTAGATATTCGTTAGATCCGGTTAGATCAACTGTTTTTTTCATTAGATCTATCTACTCACAATCTTCTTTTGATTTTACATATCCATACCTGTTCATTTGCACATCAAGCCACAGGTGCATACCTCTCAACTGTCTCGATTAATGCAGTACAGTCACGATTTGGAGGCTCTGTCCCGCTGAGCTCTACCTCTGTTCCATGGAATTCGGGAGTCAGAATCCTGCGGGTCCTGATCGTGTTCTCTGGTGCCTGGGTCACCAGAAAACGAGTACTGGACATGCTCAGCATTGTACGCATGCGCAGTAACACTGCCAGCTTCAGTGACAGCACTATTGTTGTGCCAATATTCAAAAAGGGGACAAAAAGTGACCCGGGGAATTATAGGCCTGTTAGTTTAACTTCTGTTGTATGTAAACTGTTTGAGGGTTTCCTAAGAGATGCTATTTTGGAGTATCTCAATGAAAATAAATGTATGACTCCATATCAGCATGGGTTTACAAGGGATCGGTCCTGTCAAACTAACCTGATCAGCTTTTATGAGGAGGTGAGCTCAAGACTGGATCGGGGAGAATCGCTGGATGTCGTATATCTTGATTTTTCCAAAGCATTTGATACGGTGCCACATAAAAGGCTGGTACATAAAATGAGAATGCTTGGGCTGGGGGAGAATGTGTGTATGTGGGTAAGTAACTGGCTCAGTGATAGGAAACAGAGGGTGGTTATTAATGGTACATACTCTGAGTGGGTGACTGTTACTAGTGGGGTACCACAGGGGTCAGTTTTGGGTCCTATTCTTTTTAATATATTTATTAATGACCTTGTAGAGGGATTGTATAGTAAAGTATCAATCTTTGCAGACGGTACTAAGCTCTGTAGCGTGGTTAACACAATAGAGGACAGTGCACGATTACAAATGGATCTGCATAGGTTGGAGGCTTGGGCTGGGATGTGGCAGATGAGGTTCAACACGGATAAATGTAAGGTTATGCACATGGGGAAGAAAAATCCAGGCTGGGAATATGTATTAAATGGGAAAACACTGGGGACGACTGACATGGAAAAGGACTTAGGAGTCTTGGTTAACAGTAAATTTAACTGTAGCGACCAGTGTCGGGCAGCTGCTGCTAAGGCAAATAAAATCATGGGGTGCATCAAAAGGGGCATGGATGCCCATGACAAGGAAATAATTCTACCATTGTACAAGTCACTAGTCAGACCACACATGGAATACTGTGTACAGTACTGGGCACCAGTGTACAAGAAAGATATAGTGGAACTGGAGAGGGTTCAAAGACGGGCAACCAGAGTAATAAGGGGAATGGAAGGACTGCAGTACCCAGAAAGATTATCAGAATTAGGGTTATTTAGTTTGGAGAAAAGACGGCTTAGGGGGGACTTAATAACTATGTATAAATATATAAGGGGGCAGTACAGAGATCACTCCCAGGACCTATTTATACCCAGGACTGTATCTATAACAAGGGGACATCCTCTACGGCTGGAGGAAAGAAGGTTTCTACACCAGCACAGACGGGGGTTCTTTACAGTAAGAGCGGTGAGACTATGGAACTCTCTGCCAGAGGAAGTGGTAATGGTAAACTCAATAAAAGAGTTTAAAAGGAGCCTGGATGTGTTTCTTGAAAGCAATAATATCACAAGTTATGGATAGTAGATTAATAGGGACAGAACGTTGATCCAGGGATTTATTCTGATTGCCATATTTGGAGTCGGGAAGGAATTTTCCCCCTGGTATGGGGCAATTGGCATCTGCTTCATAAGGGTTTTTTGCCTTCCTCTGGATCAACACGGTAGGGACACAATATGTATATAGGTTGAACTTGATGGACTTTGGTCTTTTTTCAACCTTATGAACTATGTTACTATGTTACTATGTTACTAGCGCGCATGTGCAGTAACGCTGACACTCTGATCTTCACAGTTTAGGAAGAGTGATGGCAGCAATGCACATGCGCCAGCGTCCCAATTTGCCGAGATGTTGGGAGGTATGAGGTGATGTCATAAATAACAGACTCGACAGACACATTTAAAACACATTTTTCTTCGAATTTAGGCATTTTCTTGCAGTTTGCCTAACACAATGTATAGATAACTTTCAATATTTTTTTATTCTCTGCCTTCACAGTATAAGCAATGTTTAGGTGATACAGTTGCTTTAATATTGGTGAACTAACCTGGCTGAGGTCAGCATATGTCCAGCCTGACGATATTAGTTACATTTGAATAATGCTGTGTATGACATCTTCTTTGATTGGATAATAATTTCCCTCCAGTCATAACAGTTGTTAAAGAAACACATCCTGTGTGACCACTAACTAAATGTTAAGGTGGGTATTGGTTTACTGTATATGGGATATATATATATATATATATATATATATATATACTACTTTCAGTGTATAATTTCCATGTGTGTATTTGTGTATGAGTGTGGATTGTGAATACCGCCTCCTGCGTGGTAGATCTAACGAAAAAAACAGTTGATCTAACCTGATCTAACGAATATCTACCAAGATCCATTAAATATGCAATATCTCAGTCATTAGACTAGATCTAACAAAAATTTTGTCTGATCAAACCTGATCTAACGTAGAGCTATCATAATCAGTAAAATTTTGTTGAAATTTTTGTTGAGGGGGGGCTGGCTACGGGTTAGCCCCCCCCCTGAAAAAGATTGTTAATATTGACTATTTTAGAGTAGATCTAACGAAAAAAAACAGTTGATCAAACCTGATCTAACAAAGATCTAACAAATGCCATGATCTTTTGTAAAAAAATTTAATATGGGGGGGCTAACCCGGGGGAGGTGGTACGTCCCGGTCTGACGGTGACATGTGACTAGGAAGTACCAGGTACGTCCCGGTACGGAAGGGGTTAATGGCTGTGTACCGAGTTATTTTGAGAGGACAGCAAATTTACACTATTATACAGGCTGTACACTCACTACTTTACATTGTAGCAGAGTTTCATTTCTTCAGTGTTGTCACATGAAAAATATTTACAAAAATCTGAGGGGTGTACTCACTTTTGTGAGATACTGTGTATGTGTGTGTGTATATATATATATGTATATATATATATATATATATATATATATATATATATATATTTATTAATATTTATTTTTTTGTCCAGTTTTTGTGTGTTACTTTTAAAAAAAAGTGTGGTTATTTACCATATTTGCTCAATTATAAGACAACCCCCCAAAATATCAATATTAATTTAGGAAAAAAGAAAAAGCCTGAATATAGGACTATCCTATAGGAAAAATGAGTTAAACTAGTAAATATTTACATGTAAACTATTTTTCATATTTAATAAAAACTATGAAAAAATGATCCGGGTCCCCTGCAGCGATGCGGGGGATCTGGATCTTAGTCTTGTAGTCAGACCTTTATTTGAGGTCTGATTAGAAGACTACCTCGAATATAAGACAAGGACTATTTTTCAGGGCATTTGCTCTGAAAAATACCTTGTCTTATAATCAAGCAAATACGTTTTTTTTTGTTTTTTTTAAAGGTATGGGGGAGGCATTTTCAGTTTCGACCAAGCGCATCCTGAATTTTCGGTTTCGGGTCGGTCCAGAATTTTCATTTCGGTGCAGTTTTAAAGGACAATATAATTGTAGTTTTATAAATCCATCAAAAGGCACAACAAAAGGCCAAAATATGAACTGAGGTGTTTTGCTAAGTCCCAGTTTGTTTCTTCTACAGAATCTGGAGGACCATTTGTTGAACAGATTTACATTTTGCAAGGCTATGCAGAAGGCTGGAAGGAAGGCACATGGGAGGAGAAAGTGGATCCGAGGCCATGTATTGACGAGCTCATGTACTCTGTGGACAAAAATGGATACTACAGGTACCGTTACAGAGCATCCATAAAACGCATCTCAAGTAACCCTTATGGACATACCAGTACGTCCTGACCATCTTGCAGCGGCTAGGATGTGTCCTGGCTTTCTGCTTCCAGATCAGCTATAACAGCTGCCGGCGCAAGCACCGGATAACAGTTGACGTCACCCAGAAGGTCATTGGAGGACAGGATTTTTTTTTTTTTTTTTAATAATTTTTTTTTTAAAAAAAAACGCTTTTTTTTCTTTTTTGTATTTAACCATACTGCACTGATTAAAATAACAAATTATAAAAAAGATAACTGAAAAAAAATAAGAAAAAACCCTTACATCCCATTGCCCTAGCACAACATCTAAAAAGTATAACCCCCTGCCCCCGTTCACAACCCCCAAACCCATTAAGCCATAAGTATAAAAAATACTATCCGTAAATACAAAAAAGCAAAAAAATCTATTCAACACAGAAGTGTTGGTTAAAAAAACGCAGCAAATAATTTCTGTGGCCACCTTTGACAGTGGTTGGTGGCCAAATAGCTGGGTGAAGAGTGCCCAACTACCCCTGATACGATCGTCTGGGTTGTCTACTTTACGGAAATATAAATTTTGTGGGTGTTTTTGGTTTATTCGTTTAAAATTAGAGTTGCAATCCCATAATCCCATTATATATATATATTTTTTTTAATTTTATTTTTTGTATTTTTTTAAATGCACTGTAAGTGCAGTATGGTTAGAGGTCCTTTTAGGGACCTCTTGAACATGTTATTAATGCCAGTGATGTCACAATGACATCACTTAGCTCACTTTATTGTTTTTTGAATTATTTCTGTATTAGTGGGGGGTTTTTTTCTTTAAACACCTGACAATTTTTTTCGTTTTGTTTTTCAGCATGGGTGAAGCGTAAGAAACATGGTTTAAAATCACTTTCCTCCCTACAATCCCCCTGTACCGTTCACACTGTGATCTCTATGCAAGTCCCCACAGATCACAGTGTCTGTGCCTCATCGGAGGTATCGGATCTCCCAGCAGGGTCTGGACAGACCCTGGAGGGGATATCCTGTCCTCCGATGACCTTCCAGGTGACGTCAGCCGGGCATTTAAAAATGTAACAGTTTTCCGGAGCTCGTCAAACAGCCTGATCTCCTGTGTAGCGGCAGGGACACATGCAAGAAGGGCGGGACTTACCGGTAAATTCATAGGGGATTCTTGAAATGCGTTTTTTTCTGGACATACCGGTACGTCCATAGGGGAATGAAGGGGTTTAACAAGCATGGGATGGACATAAAGCTTTCCTGACCAAAAGGGATGTAAACCCCTTAAAAAAAAAAAAAATGGGCAGACTAGATGGGCTGAATGGTTTTTATCTGCCATCAAATTCTATTGTTTTCTATGTAATGGGAGTAACATCAGCGAATCATATGCTAGATAAACTCTGATTTTATTGGGATCCCATTGACTAGAATGGGGGTGCTACTGAGCATGTGCAGACGGTATGCTCCCTGGTTAATCTTTCTGCTTTCAATAGAGACAGATGAGGGATTATTACTGAGAAGACGTTGCAGAACACATATTGGGGTGGTGTTTGACAGTGACATATACCAGGAGTTAAAATCCATACCAAAAGTATGTCCATTGGGGGAGTGAAATGCAAAAATACTAGCATTGGAAATACAAATGAATATCGTAAACCCTGAATATCAGGAGCAAGGTTCCGAATCACTACATTTTATAATTTTTTTTATAGTAAATTAGATGACATGAAAATAATGGTATCTAAAGAAAACCCTTATTGTCGTGAAAAAGTTAATATATAAACTTGTGTGGGTACAGTAAATGAGAGAGAAGTAAATTACAGCTAAACACAAGCACAGCAGAAATGTTAAAACAGCCACTGTCATGAACGGGTTAATAGCATAAATACAACACAAAAACCTTTTAAGTTTCATTGGCAATAATCTATCATCATGTTTGTGTCACATGGCAATTCCTTTTAAAATTAGGAATGGGGCAGAATTTGATATTATTAACCCTTTGAGCACTGGGGGTCTGGCCCAATGTTCCTCTTGCATCCTTTTGTTTACTGATTCCTAGTAAAAGGTTTTGGTTAACCTAGAAAAACTATATTTTATATTGATTATAAGACGACCCCATAGGAAAAAAGTTTTACTAGTAAATGTTAATTCATGTAAACTATTTTTTTTAAAAAAGGAAATAAAAACCAAAAAAAAATTTTCTCTCAATCATAGCGATTGAGAGAAACTTTTTTTTTTGTTTTTATTTCCTTTTATTTTCCAACCTGCCCCCCAGAATTGCCACTCTGCCCCAGAAATGCCTTATACCCCTATATGCCTCTCTGGCATTTAGGGGGTTAAAAGGCATATTATGGGGCAGAGTGGCATATAGGGGTATAAGGCATTTCAGGAGGTAGAGTGGCGTATAGAGGGTTAAAAGGCATTTCTGGAGGCAGAGTGGCATAAAGGGGGTTAAGACGCATATCTAGGGGCAGAGTGGCATTAAGGGGTTAAAGGCATATCATAGAGCACTCTGCCTACAGAAATGCCTTATGTCCATCTGCCCCCCCCAGCTGCAGCGGAAGTTGCCTACGCGAATCGTTTATACGACCACCCGCTACCCTTACCACACACCAGGAAGTCACACGCACCGGTAAGTTTGGGGGGGGGGGTGTTAAATGGGGGGCATAAGACAGGAGGATCCGGTCTCATAGTCAGACCTAAAAAAAAACATTCCCTGAGTAGTTATATTGAATGTGTATTAACATGTTTTTTTTTTACTTATAAATGTAATGAAATTTGAACACAACATCTTCATTTATGATTTTTTTATAAATAAAAGGTAATCAAGGGGAATAACACATTTTTTTTAATTAATAAAGTCACAAATTTGAAATATGTCCTTTTATTTATTAAGCGCCAACAAATTATGCAGCACTGTACAAATTACCGTATTTGCTTGATTATAAGGCGAGAGCAAATGCTCTGAAAAATAACCATCGTCTTATATTCAAGGTCTTCTTCTAATCAGACCTCAAATAGAGGTCTGACTACAAGACAAATATCCAGATCCCCCGCAGGGCTGCAGGGGACTCGGATCCTCCTCTCTGGCAGCCGGTGGACATCTGTGCAATGTGCGCAGACAACCTCCACTGATGCCAGCACTTCCTCTGGGGCTTCTATGACGGAGCGCCAGATCACATGACCTTCCGGTGCTCATTCATAGAAGCCCGGCAGAAGTGTCGGCAGCAGCAGCGGAGGTTGTCTGTACGCATCGCGCAGACATCCACCGGCTGCCCCACTAGACACCAAGGAATCTGAAGCACGGGATAAGTCTAGGGAAGCACTGGTAAGTCGGGGAGGGTAAGAGTGGCATATGGTGGGGTATAAGGGCTTTCTGGGGGCAGAGTGGCATATAGGGGGTTAAAAGGAATATCAGGGAGGCAGAGTGGCATATAGGGGTGTAAAAGGAATATCAGGGAGGCAGAGTGGCATATAGGGGGTATAATGCATATCTGGGGGGCAGAGTGGCAAATAGGGGTAAAGAGGCATGTCTGGGAGGCAGAGTGGCATATAGGGGGGTATAAGGCATATCTGGTGGCAGTGACATACCAGGGAGGCAGAGTGGCATATAGATGGGTATAAGGCATTTCTGGCGGGCAGAGTTGCATATAAGGGGGTAAAAGGCATATCTGTGGGGCAGATGTGCGTAACTGTGGGCAGGTTGGCAAATATAAGGAAATAAAAAGGAAAAATGCATTTTTCTCATTCATAGTTTTTATTAAATATGAAAAAATAGTTTACATGTGAATTAATATTTACTAGTTAAACTTTTTTTCTTATAGGGTAGTCTTATATTCAGGCTTTTTCTTTTTTTCCTAAATTATTATTCACGTTTTGGGGAGTCATCTTATAATCGGGTTAATGGGGTAGTTAACACATACACAAATATACATTAACCCCTTAACGACAATCCACGTACATGTACGGGGTTGCCGTGCAACGCGATAATGACAATGCCCGTACATGTACGGGCTGCCGTTAAATAGCTGCATCGACCGCGATCGCATTTGCGCCGCGATCGGTGGCTTTGCAGCATCCATGGAAGCCTCACAAGTGGGAAGTATGCATTTTTCAAAATGGAAGTCTGAAAAATGCTGACAATTCTGCCCACGCATCCTTTTTGGAAGATCTTTGAAGCCGTTCAGTTCAATTTACCCCGTCAAACCATATATGTTTAAAAACTAGACACCCAGGGGTATTTCACATGCAGGGTATTCTAACAATTTCCAAGCACTAATTTTACCAACCTTTGTCAAAATTTGTGGTGCTATTTTTTTGTGTGTTTTTCACACGCATTGTACTTCAGGTATGAATTTACCGCTCCTGGTATATGTCACTGTGAAACAACATCTCAATATGTGTTCAGTAACATCTCCCGAGTACGATTTTCATTATCGATTAGTTGAATCGATTTTATCGAATATAAGATGAGGGTTTTTTCAGAGCAAATGCACCAGCTTGATATGACTTTCCGTCGCTCCATCATAGAAGCCCCAGCGGAAGTGGAGGGCAGTAGAAGGGGTTGTCATGGTGCAGACATTCATCCTCCTCTCTTGCAGCCTGTGGACGTCTGCACGATGAGCGCAGACAACCTCCGCTACTGCCCTCCACTTCTGCTGGAGCACCCGTGTGACATAAACTTCCAGTGCTTAGTCATAGCAGCTCCAGGGAAAAGCCAGCAGCAGAGGTTTGTCCATGTGCATCGCACAGACGTTCACCAGCTGCCCTCACTAGACACGGGGATCTGGAGCAAGGAGATATAAGGTATATAGGGGGATATAAGGCTTATCAGGGGGCACAGTGGCATATAGGGGGTATAAAGCATATCAAGGGGGCACAGTGGCATATAGGGGGTATAAGGCATATCAAGGAAGCACAGTGGCATATAGGGGGTATAAGGCATATCAAGGGAGCACAGTGGCATATGGGGGTATAAGACATACCAGGGGACACAGTGGCATATCTGGGGGCAGGGTGGCAAGCCTGGGGTCAGATGTGCATAACTGGGGGGCAGGTTGGCAAATAAAAAAATGTCTACGCAGGGATGGATTGGTAAGTCTGGGGGGGCAGAGTGGCATATCTGGGGGGTATGTGGCATATCTTGGGGTACATAGCATATCAGGTGCAGAGTGGCATATCTGGGAGGCACAAGGAGCGTAGCGCAGGAATACATAACAAAGTCCAGAACACCTAAGCAAGTGGGCAAATCCACAAGAGGGTCACGGGGTCACGGTCCATAGGTCGAGGCAGGCAGCAAACAATCAGTATCGTGGTCACGGTCCAGGGGTCGAGGCAGGCAGCAAAGATCAATAACAGGGTCACAAGCAAGGGTCAAAACCAGGAAGACTTCGAAGTAGATAGAAGGAACAGGTAACAAATAGGTACACAGCTCAACTAGTAATCCCTGTGTGAGGTGTCTGCATGGTTTATATAGGGGTAGGTATCAGGATCCCCTCCCCCTCTCCTATGGTCTCCTCCCCCCTTGGCACTTGATAGGAGGTGGTCCGAAGTCTGCCTCCCCTCCCTTCCCCCTAGTGTCTCCCCGACAGGCTGCCACACTCAAGGAGGCTAAGCCCCTCCTCGTCATCCCCTCCACGTGTGTGAGATGCAGCGCGTGCTGACCACAAGCCTGGATGCAGCCCGCCTTGCGGCTGTGCCGCAGAGAGACCGGTGGTTCGGGGGGGGGCGCTCCCGAGGCGAGGTAGATCTCCGTGCCTCACACTAGGATAAAGAGTGGCAAGCCTGGGGTCAGATGTGCATAACTAGGGGCAGGTTGGCAAATAAAATGAAATAAAAACAAGAAATGCATTTTTCTCAATCATAGTTTTTATTAAATAGTTAACATGTGCATTAATATTTACTATTAAAACTTTTTAAGGTTAACCCCTTCAGTCCCCTATGGATGTACCAGTACGTCCAAAAAACGCATCCCAAGAATCCCCTATGGACGTACTGGTACGCGGAGGAGAGTGAGAAACCATGTATCTCACCCTCCTCCCATGCTGCAAAACGAAAAGGAGAAAAAAAAGGGTTAGTCATTTAAAAAAAAATAATAATAAAAAAATCATTAAAATAATAATATAAATAATAATAAAAAAAAAATAAAGTGAGCTAAGTGATGTAATTGTGACATCACTGGCATTAATAACATGTTCAAGAGGTCCCTAAGAGGATTAAAAAAAAAAAAATCTAAAAAATTAAAAGTACAAAAAATAAAATACTAGGTTTAGTTTGATGGGTGGTTAGAGGGAATTGGGGATAGTGTAGGGTTTTAGAAATTGGGTAGTGTCATAATGGAGCACCGTGTCTTCAGCGCTGAGGAGGCTTAAGTCTGATGAAGATGTCACTCTGACTGCATCAGGTATTGACCCAATATCTGATATGTCTAGATCTGAATCGGATAATGCGTCAATATCTGACGAGTCAGAGGAAGATGATGATGGCTCTAAATATAATTGGGTTCTCCCAAATATGGTAAACCCAGTAATCCCTGCTTTTACTGGAACTCCTGCTAGCAGCTCAAACAAACATCTATGCTGCCCCGTGTCAGGCAGCTGACCAAGGAGGCAGAAGCCAAACCTGGCACCCCACTGGCCCCCATGAAATGAATTTTTTGGGCCCTGACCCTTATGATGGGCATTGTGAAAAAGCCCACTATTTGGTCATGTACAGATCCCATATTATCGACCACTGCTTTTCCCCAAATAATGCACCGGAACAGGTACTTTGAGCTCCTAAATTGTTTACATTTTAGTGACAATTCCCAATGCCCCCCTTAGAGAGCACATATATATGTTTTATTGAGGCCCATTATTCATTATTTTTCTATGAAATTCCCTGAAATTTATACCCCCCAATAAAAATGTTACTATAGATGAGTGCCTGGTCCTATTCAAGGGTAGACTGAACTTCAAACAGTATATCCCGTCCAAGCGCTCAAGGTACGGTGTAAAGTTATATAAACTTTGCGAGAGTGGGACGGGATATACTGTTTCCTTCAGAATCTATGAAGGGAAGGACCGTCACCTTGATCCCCCTGGCTGCCCACAATCTGTGGGTACTAGTGCGAAGATAGTGTGGGACCTGCTATCCCCCTATTTGAATAAGGGCTACCACCTCTGGGTGGGTAACTTTTATACCAGCCCAGATTTATTTAATTTTTTATTTTTGGAGCAGACTCCAGCATGTGGAACTACCAGTGCTCTGCGCAGTCAGGAGCTGTTGGCCCTCAGGTACACTGACAGGAAGGATGTGTATATCCTCTCCACTATAACACAAAGAGAAGGTGGTACCTGTCGGTGTACGTGGGGAAGGTGATACACAGGTGCTCAAGCTTCAGTGCATCACCAACTACAACAGGATCATGGGGGGTGTAGATCTTTCTGACCAGTGTCTGCAGCCGTACCTGGTGCTGCATAAGACCAAGACCTGGTACAGAAAGGTGGCCATTTACCTCACCCAGGTTGCCATGTACAACACAAATGTGTTGTACAAGAAATGTGCCACTGGGAAGATCTACACCTTCCTAGAGTTCCAGGTAAAAATCCTGAGGGATATCCTCTTTGAGGAGTCAATCCCTAACATGCAGGATGAGAATGTCCTGCGTCTTACCTGCAGGCATTTTCCTTGTACAATCCCCCCACTGGTGCCAAACAGAAGCCTCAGAAAAGATGCAGAGTCTGTTACAAAAAGGGTAATAGGAAGGACTCCAGGTACCACTGCCCTTCCTGTCCCTCTTTGCCAGGACTCTGCATCGATGAGTGCTTCATTATCTACCACACCAAGGTAGATTATTAAATGTATTTTCTTTATATTTCTTTATTTTGTTTTGTGTTAGGGTGTGTTTATTTTGTGTTAGGGTGAGCCACAAGGGGATAAGGGGGGTAATTTCTATTGGCACATACGTGTTTGCCCTGCAAATTCCAAAAACAATTTAGGCTGGATTTCTCTGCCATAACATATTCCATGTGCAAAATATCCTAAGCAACACAGATGTGTTGGAGAAAAAGCGCAGGAAACTATTGCTACGTCTGACTTTGGCAGTGATTGATGGCCAAATGGCTGCATGGAAAATGTCCAAATGCTCTTGATGAAATACTCTGGTAGACTGCTTTCCAAAAATGTATACTTTTATGGGAACATGTTCTCCTGTGGGACTGCTAAGCTGCTGATAGCATTGGCTTAGCACACACCGTGATCCAGTATGCCGGCACATTACAACTTATGCCCTGTAATGTCCAGAAAACCACAAGAAAACTAGGCATTGGGTATTTCCTTAATCAGGATAGGCGGCTGAACACTTTATGCTGAAGTTATCTGCCGTAACACATACTTTGTGCCAACAATCCTCAGCAACACAGAAGTGTTGGTGAAAAAAGTGCAGGAAATTAGAGCAACGGCTGACTTTGGCAGTGATTGGCGGCCAAATGATTGCATGAAAATTGTCCAAGTGCTCTTAATTAGATATTCTGGGTTGTCTGCTTTACATAAATATATACTTTTATGAGGGTATTTATAATTGGGGGGTGCTAAACAGGCCCAAATGAAACATAGGTCTACTTGAGCAAAATATGAAAATTTCACGTTTGGAATCTATAACGCGCATGGTCCCGTTTGTGCCCTGTAATGTCTAGAAAACCACAAAAAAAACTAGGCATGTGGGGTATTTCCGTAATCAGGAGAGGCGGCTGAACAATTTAGGATAGATTTCCCTGCCGTAACACATACCCTGTACAAAAAATCTAGAAAACTAACTTCTGCGGCCACCTTTGACTGTGATTGGTGGCCAAATAACTGCATGTAGAATGCCCAAATACCCTGATAAGGTAACCTGGATTGTCTGCTTTACAGAAATATATACCTTTTGTGGGTGTTTTTGGTTTATTTGTTTAAAATTAGAGTTGCAGTCCCATTATACCTAATGTAAAAATTTAACGGCTTTGTGTAAAGTAATGTGCACCTTATAGTATGTTGCCTATATGTGCTGGGAAAGTATGGAAATTCCATATAAATTAGGTATTTCTGAAATCAGGATTCCCGAATTGATAAATCTGGATTGAATTTTCTGTCACTTTACCTAATTTTGTGAGGATTCAGAGGGAAAATGTAAAAAAAAAGTTAGGTGTTTTTTTTTTCTAATTTTCGCTAGTTTTTACTAAGTTTCTCATTCTAAATTTTCAGCTAAGCATCCAACTATGGTATCAAAAGAAAGCTCTATCTCTCCTTGAAAAAACAATATATACCGTATTTGCTCGATTATAAGACGAGGTTTGACTATGAGTCTAAGATCCAGATCCCCCGCAGCGCTGCAGGGGACCTGGATCCTCCTGTCTTATGCCCCCCATTTACCCCCCCCTCCAAACTTACCGGTGCTTCTGAATCCCCGGTCATGTAGCCGGGGCAATGTGTAGACGTCTACGCGATTCGCGTAGACAACTTCCGCTGGAGTCGGAAGGAGGTGCGGTTAGCTGCGGGGGTTGTCTGCGTCCATCGCGCACACCTTCCCCGTTTTGTCAGAGATCAGAGTAAGTTGGGGGGGTGGGGGAGTGTTAAATGGGGGCATAAGGCATTTCTGTGGGCAGAGTGCTCTATGAAATGCCTTTTAACCCCCTTAATGCCACTCTGCCTCCTGAAATGCCTTATACCTCCCTATATGCCACTCTGCCCCATAATATGCCTGTTAACCCCCTAAATGCCAGAGTGGAATATTGGGGTATAAGGCATTTCTGGAGGCAGAGTGGCACATAGGGGGTCAAAAGGCATATCATGGGGCACAGTGATATATAGAGGGTTAAAAGGCATATCATGGGGCACAGTGGCATTTAGAGGGTTAAAAGGCATATCATGGGGCACAGTGGCAGATGTGCATAACTGGGGGGGCAGGTTGGAAAATAAAAGGAAATAAAATATTTTTCTCAATTATAGCTTTTATTTAAAAAAAAAAAAAATAGTTTACATGAATTAACATTTACTGGTAAAACTTTTTTTCCTATAGGGTCGTGTTATATTCAGGCTTTACATAGTTTACATGAATTAACATTTACTGGTAAAACTTTTTTTCCTATAGGGTCGTGTTATATTCAGGCTTTTTCTTTTTCCTAAATTAATATTCAAATTGGGGGGGGGTCGTCTTATATGCGTACACCATTCACAGGAAAAGAGAATAATCGTGTAACCGTCATAGCGCAAAAATAGCAAAATTGCTCCGGGTTAATACCTAGTTAAACCTAGATAAATATTGTTTGGGTTCTTGTACCTTTCAAATACGGTTTTTATTATTATGTCATAGTAAAATACGAAGGCAATTAGAGAAATGCCATTGTGATAAAGAGATAAAAGTATTGTGTGCACAGAGTACGACACGTTAATGTCTTTTTTAAATTACGCTGCTTGTTTTTAACAACCAGTTTGTTTTATAAAGTTATTTAAAAAAAAACAAAAAATATGCATATTGTTTATCTGATTAATCGAGTAATCAAAAAATTATCGGCCAACTTATCAATTATGAAAATAATCATTAGTTGCAGCCCTACTGTTTTTTATATAGTAAATTATATGATACAATCAAAATAATGAAATCTAAAAAAAGCTCTTGTTGTCCTGAGGGGAAAAAAACAAGTAAACTAAGAATAAAATTAGAGCTAAACACGAGCACCGTAGAAATGTCAAAACAGCCATTGTCACAAAGGGTACAAAAAAAAAATCAGCCATTGTCACAAAGGGCTTAAAGTATGTTTATACTTTTGTTTACGTGTCTGTTTCCTGGTCCCTAACAGTGGTATGTGTGTCAGTGTTACATACTCACAAGAGACCCCCAGATGATGAGTGTGGAAAGTGATTTCAATCTTTTTTACAGCTGAGCTAGGAATGCACACTATGATTTTCAAGGGAACTACCCTAAACTTCACTGTAAACACATTGCCTAAGGATCTTAGATACCCAGTTTTCCTTTCTAAGTGGACAACAGCAACCGCAAATTTTACAGAAACAATTTTTCCCTCCTTTACTCAGTGTAAACTGGAGTCTCTCACTTTTCCTTGCATACATGCATGGTTTTTGTTGAAGTTTGTTCCTGGGACTGGTGGAAATGTTTTAAATAATTTTGAGGAGGTCTCTCTTTCTCTGGACAAGGAGCCAGTTTTGAAATTATTTTTTTGTTTTGCACCACCAACTTAAATAATTAACAAAATTATTATCTAGGTGTTAGGGATAGAGTAAAGTCTGATGCCCCAATCGTTATTATTGAGGTATATCAAAAAGGAATCCTGCTCTTTCTGACCACCATTCCATATTAGGAAAATGTCATCGATATATAGTTGCAGGGAAACAAAAAATATGGACAAAAAGATCTTGAAATTTGAGGCCCATACGAATGGAAGAGTCTTCTCTATTAATTCATTGATAACATGTAATACCAATAATCTTATTTATTTACTGACGTGCCCCTGCGGTTTGCAGTATGTGGGCAAGACCACAAGACTGCTTAAAACCCGCATTGCGGAGCACGTCAGAAATATAAAAAATCAAGTTTCCAATCATAGTGTATCATCCCATTTTAAAGAGCATCACAATTCCGACCCCAATTTAATGTCATTTCTAGGAATCCATAAAATAAATAAAAATTGGCGAGGGGGGATTATGGCAAACAATTAAGTCGAACAGAGATGAAAAAGCATATTATTGGGCATTTCACCTCCCTATATGCCACTCTGCCCCATAATATGCCTTTTAACCCCCTAAATGCCAGAGTGGCATTTAGGGGTATAAGACATTTCTGGAGGCAGAGTGCTCTATACAATGCCTTTTAACTTCCTTTAATGCCACTCTGCCTCCTGGAATGCCTTATACCTCCCTATATGCCACTCTGCCCCATAATATGCATTTTAACCCTCTAAATGCCAGAATGGGATATAGGGGTATAAGGCATTTCTGGAGGCAGAGTGGCACATAGGGGGTCAAAAGGCATACCATATTGGTGTGGCAAGCCTGGGGGCAGATGTGCGTAACTGGGGGACAGGTTGGAAAATACAAGGAAATAAAAACAAAAAAAATAATTTTCTCAATCATAGCTATTATTAAAAAAAATAGTTTAGTTTACATGAATTAACATTTACTGGTAAAACTTTTTTCCTTTAGGGTCGTCTTATATTCAGGCTTTTTCCTAAATTAATATTCAGATTTTGGGGGGTCGTTTTATAATCCGGGTCGTCTTATAATCGAGCAAATACGGTATATAATATTTTTTTTTTCAATTAAATTTTTTTTTTTTTAAATAACAAAGGGTTACATTATACTCAATCTGTTATAGAAGATTAGTATATGGATGCAACACATATTTTATCAATTCGTATATATATATATATATATATATATATATATATATATATATATTGTTGGATTTATTATTGAATTTTAATGGTTTCTGTTAGTATTTCCCTTTTTGCCCTTTTCCAAAATGGCTGCCGGATTATTATGTGTAATGCCTTTACAATGCGTGATGCCTGTATTGGACCAACTGGAGGGGACACTTTAAAGGTTACACCAGGACCCAGCAGAAACCGGAGGTTGCGCCGGAAGTGACTTTCCCGGAAACCGGAAGTCTGCGAAATTGGCGCCAAAACAATTGTTAGGCACATTATAAATATGTAACCAGAGGATAAGGACAATACACTTGAAAAAGACATAAAGTCGAAACGCGTTGTGTTTTTAAATATACTTTTTATATTTGGGAAAATATAGGTTTTTATACCTAGTTTTCCTTATTTTAAAAATAAAATAATCCAGAAGGAAAAGTGTTTCTACGTACATTCTATGTAGCTGTCCGTGGAAGCCCACATAGCTGGCACTCTCTGGGTTATATGAAAAAAACTCGGTCATTCAACTTACTAGCGCAAGTATTGCCAAAATAAGTATACTTATACTCTTTGTTATTTCAGAGGATGGTTTTGGGGCTATGAAGAGACCAGAGGCTTAAATGTCACCTGCCTCTCAGTACAGGGCTCAGCTTCCATTATTGCAAATGTGCTCTTAAACAATACTACAGCAAGGTGAGCAATGATCCACATCAGTGCATAAATTACTATTATAGAGGTATCTCTCAGCAGCAGAGATTTAACTGGGTTTCCTACTCTTTCTTGTAGGTCTGTTATGATAGACAGGGCAGAGAACTTGCTACATGATCATTATGGAGGCAAAGATTATTGGAATGTAAGTATAGAGGCAGCTTACCTGCTACTGGAAGATGATACCAAGCCTTTATCCTAATATTAACTATGACCCTTACTTGCCTTGTCAGAGTACACCATCAACCGTCTTGTTATCATAAATGTCTGGAGTTCGTTGTGCTTCGTTTCAAATGAGTTGTATTATAAACATTTGTGTTAACAGTAGATCTGTGCTTGCTAAAATACTGTTTCGTTTACGTTTTATTACTCACGGTTTCCCCTAAACGTGAGCATACTTATGTTCTGAGTGGGTATATCATATTACAGTATAAATCAACATAATTGTTGCTAAAATGTCACAACATTTTGTTTCTGTGTGTCCCAGGCGTTAAAATTCTGAGAGCACACCATGTGTTGGGGGTAACTCTCTTAAGCCTCTGGCTGACCTGGTGCGCATGCCCTCTATCCCCTTTCAGACTCATTTTCTTTATCATCAACTTCGTCACTTTTTCTCCTCTTCTGGGGTCCTCCCGCAGATTAGTAGGCCTCTCACACCGTTTGAGGACTTATGTGTTGGTACCTTGGATCTCTCGCATCTTCTTTCTCGGCTTTATGCTTTACTATTGCAACAAGTTTCCCAAAACAAACCGTTTTACATGGGACTGTGGGAGAGGGACCTGAATATGTGGCCTTAGAGTCTGAGGCCTGGACGAGGTCCTCTTGATTACACATAAGGGGACTATCTCGAGCGTGATTCAGGAATCGGCCTTTAAGCTTCTTATTCGCTGGTATAAAGTCCCGGCGGAGCTTCACCATTATCTCCCCCAGGTACCGTCGTCGTGCTGGAGGTGTGGCGCTGAACCGGGTACATACCTTCACCTATGGTGGACATGTCCCTTGGTGAGCTCCTTCTGGGATAAAATTATCGCAGTTATTAAAATCGTCGATGATCCCCAATTCGCCCCGTCCCCGGCAGCGGTCCTTCTTCATCACACCCCACTCTCATATGGGAAGTACAAACGTTCTCTGACCTTCCGTATTCTAACTACGGCCAAGTCAGTTATTCCTAAATTTTGGAAACAAGCGTCTTCCCCACCTATCTCGGTTTGGCTTGATAAAATGTCTTTGGTTCATCAAATGGAGGACTTGATGATGTCCTCCAAGGGTATGGCGGACAAACACGAATTGAAATGGTACCCGTGGCACAAGTTCCTCTCCTCTCCTTCATTCTCCGCGGTCTTAGATTCCTGATTCGTTGTTGACCGTTGTGTACTTCACATTACTGGAGCCTAATGGGTGTCTTGTTGTGGGTTCCGAGCTTGGAACATTGTTTCCTATCTATTTTCTTTATCGTCATTGCTGTTTTTATGTTGACACGCCGTTCGATGCCTCACCTTTTTTTTTTTTTTTTTTTCTCTTTCATTTTATTGTGTTCTCTTAACCAGTGTTTTCAACAGGTTATTATGTCTCAGTTCCATCACAGCCGAACACTCTGTGGTCATGGATTGTCTTTGCAAAATCACATCGTACGGCCGCTAAGTGTTATTCTCCTCTAATGTATTATTTGGCTACTTTATTGTACCTGATACATTTATGATACTTTTGTTTTGTTTTTTTGTATGCGTGGACCTTTCTTCCATGCCATGCTGTATTGGTCTTTTTTTTTTACTACTATTCAATAAACGGAGAACTGAAGAAAAAAACCAAAACATTTTGTTTCTGTGAACTGAGCCATAACCATATCTTCTGCCATATTCCTTATTAATGTGCATGTTTAAACCATAGTTACATAGTTATATAGGCTGAAAAAAGACATGCGTCCATCAAGTTCAGCCTTTCCTATATCTGTTAATTTGTTGCTGTTGATCCAAAAGAAGGCAAAAAACCCCAGTTTCGCTCTTTCCAATTATGCACTAACCAGGGAAAAAAATTCCTTCTTGACCCCAAAATGGCAGTCAGATTTCTCCTTGGATCAATAAGCTGTTTACCCATAATTAAAGATTATATCCCTGAATATTATGTTTTTCCAGGTATCCATCCAGTTGCTGTTTAAACGTCTGTACAGACTCAGATAAAACTACATCTGCAGGCAGAGAATTCCACATCCTTATTGTCCTTGCTGTAAAAAACCCTTTCCTCTGCCTTAGACTAAATCTCCTTTCTTCCAGTCACCAGCGTGACCTTGTGTCCTATGCATAGTCCTGTTTATGAACAGATTTATGAACAGATTTCCACACAATGGTTTGTATTGGCCCCGAATATATTTATATAATGCTATCATATCCCGTCTGAGGCGCCATTTTTCTAAACTAAGCAGATTTAAATTTGTTAATCTTTCTTCATAACTATAGTGCTCCATTCCTTTTATTAATTTTGTAGCCCGCCTCTGCACCCTTTCTAGTGCTATGATATCCTTCTTTAGAATAGGTGCCCAAAATTGCACAGCATATTCAAGGTGCGGCCTTACCATTGATTTATACAGAGGCAAAATTATATTTTTATCCCGCGACAATACCTTCCTGGCCTTAGCAACCGCAGACTGACATTGCACATTGTTGCCTAGTTTGTTGTCTATAACAATTCCCAAATCCTTCTCATTTGTCGTTACCCCTAATTCACAACCGTTTAGGGTGTAGGTTGCTTGTGCGTTTCGTACCCCGAAGTGCTTAACTTTACATTTATCTACATTGAATTTCATCTGCCATTTGTGTGCCCATTCCCCAGTCTATCTAGATCCCTCTGCAGCAATGTAATATCTGTATTAGTATTACCTTACCTAGTTTAGTGTCATCTGCAAACACAGAAACGTGACTTTCAACGCTTACTGCCAGGTCATTTATAAATATGTTGAATAAAATTGGTCCCAGAACAGAACCCTGAGGGACACCACTTACCACTTTTGACCAGCTTGAAAATTTACCATTAATAACAACTCTCTGTTCTCTATCTCTAAGCCAATGTTCTACCCAAGAACAAGAATTTGCATCTAGACCAATTTCCTTCAGTTTGAATACTAACCTATTGTGTGGAACCGTCTCAAACGCCTTGGCAAAATCCAAGTAGATTACATCCACTGCTACACCCTGATCCACACTTCTACTTACTTCTTCGTAGAATGCAATTAAATTAGTTTGACAGGACCTATGTTTCATAAAACCATGCTGATTTTTGCTAATAATATTGTTCTTCCCAATGAATTCTTGAATATTATCCCTAAACAGCCCTTCAAATACTTTCCCAACCACAGAAGTTAAGATCACAGGTCTAGAATTTCCAGGCACAGAGTTTGAACCTTTTTTGAAAATAGGAACCACATCTGCCTTCCTCCAATCCTCTGGTACAATTCCTGAAAGAAAAGAATCCCGAAAGATTAGAAACAGAGGTTCACTTATTTCCTGTCTCAGCTCCTTAAGTACTCGTGGGTGAATACCATCAGGCCCCGGAGCTTTGTTAACATTAATTTTCTTTAGTTGCTGCAGCACCTTGTCCTGAGCCATCCAATCACAGTTTGACTGAAATAGTTATTTAAAGTTTCTGATTTTTCCTGGTCTTCCTTAACCAACACTCTGTTTTTTTTTTTTTTTTTTGTTTTTTGTGTTAAAGAGTGTTTATTGAAGTCAGCACATAAATGTACAATTAAGTAGACCACCATTTTCACAAAGTGTAACATAAGCAGAAAAAAAAGCTCACCCAAGAGCTTAAAACAGATCAATATGTGGGAAGTCAGGCGACAATGTCATACACTAGGCTGACTGGTAAATGTCCCTGTGCATGTTAATAGGAATCAAAAACAGAAACAAAGGAGAAGAACGCAGTTAGGAAATGCGCAACCCATTCTGCATACATTCAAAATATACATATCAATATATGTAATGTCCTGGGTGAGGTGCAGCAGGTTGCCCTGCAACAAAACATACAGATACCATGAGCAGAGAGAAACGCGGTTAGAGACATAGCAAGTATGTAAAGTTGTGGAATGGTAGTTTAGTAGAGTCTCTACACAAAATATCAGTTCGTGTAGGTGCATAAAACATCAAAACAATAATAAAACAAAACAAGAAAAAAAACCAAAAAACAACAACAAACAAGTATGAAGTGCTACATATGTGTCAGGGAGAAAGTGTCACCTCCACCCCCGGCGCCTCCTGTCATCGACCCAAGTGGCGACTCCAGGGCATAGATGAAAAAGCAAACACAGAAATGGCGTGGAGTACCATGGAATAACGAACCTAGTCAAGCCCCAGTAACGACTCATTCAAGAATGGCAAAGCAGTGAGGCGCCAGAGTGACCACATTTTCATGTGAGTTGTTAAGCGGTTACAGCGTTTGTAAGACATGGCTTCCATAGTTTCCACGAAGAGCAAATCTTCTTTAAGTTGTGAGATAGATGGGGGGCTAGTGGATTTCCAATGACGTGCTATAAGCCGTTTTGCTGAGGCAAGAATGTGTAAGACCAGAGGTTTAGAGCAGGGGGTAGTGCTTTTAGGTAGCATGTCTAGTCAACACTCTGTTTTTAATGAACCTACGTTTTTGTTTTTTGGGTTTTTTTTTTAGAATTTATGTACTTAAAGAATTTTTTGGGGTTAGTTTTGCTCTCTTTGGCAATCACCTTCTCATTTTCTAGTTTAGCCCATCTAATCACATTTTTGCATGCTTTATTGGCTTCCTTATATCTTATATAGGATGCCTCTGATTCGTCTGATTTAAATGCTGTAAAAGCCATTTTCTTATTTTAAATTTTCTGCTTAACGTCCCCAATAAGCCACATTGGTTTCAATTTGTTTCTTTTATATTTGTTTCCTAGTGGTACATACTGAGAAGTGTACCCTGCTAATATTTGTTTGAAAATACTCAATTTTTCCTCAGTGTTTTTATCCCTGAAGAGTTTATGCCAGTCAATAAGTTGTAAAGCTGTCCTTATCTTATTGAAATTGGCCTTCTTAAAATTACACGTTTTTGTATTCCCCATGGGCAATTTCTTTTTTGGGTTTATTTCAAAAGAGACCATATTGTGATCACTATTACCCAAGTGCTCCCCCACTTGTTAATGTGTGCCAATGTTAGACACAAGATCAACATTGTTTGTTATCACCAGATCCAGACAAGTATCCTTTCTAGTTGGTGCTTGTACCAGTTGTGACATGAAGGTGTCATTTAACAGATTCATAGTTACATAGTTACATAGGCTGAAAAAAGACATGCGTCCATCAAGTTCAGCCTTTCCTATATCTGTTAATTTGTTGCTGTTGATCCAAAAGAAGGCAAAAAACCCCGGCTTCGCTCTTTCCAATTTTGCACTAACCAGGGAAAAAAATTCCTTCTTGACCCCAAAATGGCAGTCAGATTTCTCCTTGGATCAATAAGCTGTTTCCCCATAATTAAAGATTATATCCCCGAACATTATGTTTTTCCAGGTATCCATCCAGTTGCAGTTTAAACGTCTGTACAGACTCTGATAAAACTACCTCTGCAGGCAGAGAATTCCACATCCTTATTGTCCTTACTGTAAAAAACCCTTTCCTCTGCTTTAGTCTAAATCTCCTTTCTTCCAGTCTAAATGCATGACCACGTGTCCTATGCATAGTCCTGTTTATGAACAGATTTCCACACAATGGTTTGTATTGGCCCCGAATATATTTATATAATGTTATCATATCCCCTCTGAGGCGACGTTTTTCTAAACTAAACAGATTTAAATTAGTTAACCTTTCTTCATAACTATAGTGCTCCATTCCTTTTATTAATTTTGTAGCCCGCCTCTGCACCCTTTCTAGTGCCATGATATCCTTCTTTAGAAAAGGTGCCCAAAATTGCACAGCATATTCAAGGTGCGGCCTTACCATTGATTTATACAGAGGCAAAATTATATCTTTATCCCGCGACTTGATGCCCCTTTTTATACACGACAATACCTTACTGGCCTTAGCAACCGCAGACTGACACTGCACATTGTTGCCTAGTTTGTTGTCTATAACAATTCCCAAATCCTTCTCATTTGTCATTACCCCTAATTCACTACCGTTTAGGGTGTAGGTTGCTTGTGCATTCGCTACCCCGAAGTGCATAACTTTACATTTATCTACATTGAATTTCATCTGCCATTTGAGTGCCCAGTCCCCCAGTCTATCTAGATCCCTCTGCAGCACAGTAATATCCTGCTCGCCCTGTATAACTTTACCTAGTTTTGTGTCATCTGCAAACACAGAAACATGACTTTCAATGCCTACTGCCAGGTAATTTATAAATATGTTGAATAAAATTGGTCCCAGAACAGAACCCTGAGGGACACCACTTACCACTTTTGACCAGTTTGAAAATTTACCATTTATAACAACTCTCTGTTCTCTACCTCTAAGCCAATGTTCTACCCAAGAACAAGAATTTGCATCTAGGCCAATTTCTTTCAGTTTGAATACTAACCTATTGTGTGGAACCGTGTCAAACGCCTTGGCAAAATCCAAGTAGATTACATCCACTGCAACACCCTGATCGACACTTCTACTTACTTCTTCGTAGAATGCAATTAAATTAGTTTGACAGGACCTATGTTTCATAAAACCATGCTGATTTATGCTAATAATACTATTCTTCCCAAGGAATTCTTGAATATTATCCCTAAACAGCCCTTCAAATACTTTCCCAGCAACGGAAGTTAGGCTCACAGGTCTATAATTTCCGGGCACAGAGTTGGAACCCTTTTTGAAAATAGGAACCACATCTGCCTTCCTCCAGTCCTCTGGTACATTTCCTGAAAGAAAAGAATCCCAAAAGATTAGAAACAGAGGTTCACTTATTTCCTGACACAGCTCCTTAAGTACTCGTGGGTGAATACCGTCAGGCCCCGGAGCCTTGTTAACATTAATTTTCTTTAGTTGCTGCAGCACCTTGTCCTGGGCCATCCACTCACAGTTTGACTGAAAATTTTTCTCAGTGGTCCTATGTATATCCATTGCCATAGGTTCCTCCATAACATATACTGAGGAAAAATAATTATTTAAAGTTTCTGCTTTTTCCTGGTCCTCCTTAAACAACACTCCCCTCTCTGTTAATAATGAACCTACATTTTCATTCTTTGTTTTTTTAGAATTTATGTACTTAAATAATTTTTTAGGGTTAGTTTTGCTCTCTTTGGCAATCACCCTCTCATTTTCTAGTTTAGCCCATCTAATCACTTTTTTGCATGCTTTATTGGCTTCCTTATATCTTATATAGGATGCCTCTGATTCGTCTGATTTAAATGCTGTAAAAGCCATTTTCTTATTTTTAATTTCCTGCTTAACGACCCCACTAAGCCACATCGGTTTCAATTTGTTTCTTTTATATTTGTTTCCTAGTGGTACATACTGAGAAGTGTACCCTGCTAATATTTGTTTGAAAATACTCCATTTTTCCTCAGTATTTTTATCCCTGAAGAGGTTTTGCCAGTCAATAAGTTGTAAAGCTGCCCTTATCTTATTGAAATTGGCCTTCTTAAAATTATACGTTTCAGTATTCCCCATGGGCAATTTCTTTTTTGAGTTTATTTCAAAAGAGACCATATTGTGATCACTGTTACCCAAGTGCTCCCCCACTTGAATGTTAGACACAAGATCAACATTGTTTGTTATCACCAGATCCAAAGTATCCTTTCTAGTTGGTGCTTGTACCAGTTGTGACATGAAGGTGTCATTTAACAGGTTCAAAAACCTGGATCCCCTTGCAGAACTACTAGTCTCTCTATCCCAATTTATGTCCGGGTAATTAAAATCTCCAATAATGAACGTGTTACCCAGATGTGCAGCTTTCTCAGTTTGTTCTAACAGCTGCTCTTCCTCATCATTATTAACATTAGGTGGTTTATAACATATCCCAACCAGTAGTTCTTTTCCTTTTTTTGCCCCAAGTTGATATCTACCCATAAAGCTTCCACAAATCCCTTGTCACCTTCAAGATGCTTAATATTTGACTTTAGCTCGTTGCTAACATACAAGCATACTCCTCCTCCCTTCCTGCTTTTTCTGTCCTTCCTATATAATATATAACCTTTTAAGTTAACTGCCCAGTCATGGGTCTCATCCCACCATGTTTCTGTTATGCCTATTATATCATATTGGTTAGTGTATGCTATTGCCTCTAGTTCTCCCATTTTGTTATTTAGGTTCCATTTTCAAGATCTCTGTCTCCCTCCCCCCCTACCACTAGTTTAAAAACTCCTTCAGCCTTCTACCCATCCTCTCCCCTAGCACAACAGACCCTCTTCCGTTTAGGTGCAATCCATCACCGCTATAAAGATTGTACCCAAGCGCAAAATCAGCCCAGTGCTCTAGAAAGCCAAAACCCTCCTTCCTACACCATGACTTTAGCCACGCATTTACCTCCCTGATCTCCCGCTGCCTTTCTACTGTTGCGCGTGGCACAGGTAATATTTCTGAAAATACTACCTCGGAGGTCCTTTTCTTCAATTTATCTCCTAATTCCCTGAAATCATTCTTTAGGACCTTCCATTTTCCACTGACTTTGTCATTGGTACCAATATGGACCATGACAGCCGGGTCTTCCCCAGCCCCTCCCAATAATCCATCCACTCTGTCAGCAACATGCCGGACCCGAGCACCCGGGAGACAGCAAACTGTCCGGTTGAGCTTATCAGAGCGGCAGATTACCCTATCTACTCTCTTAATAATAGAGTCCCCTACCACCACAACCTGTCTAGCCTTTCCTACGCTCTCAACCCCACTCATACTAGAGGGGCTGTTCCCTCAGCTTCCTCCAGTATAGCTACTCCTGAGCTGATGCACCCAACATCTTCACTCAAGCGGGCAAATCTGTTAGGCTGCACAAGGTCAGGACTAGCTAAACCTTTCCTCTTTCCTCCCCCTCTACCACCACGTGTAACTGTGACCCAGCTACATGCCTGTTCCCCAGCTGCCTTATCTCCTCCCTCTTCACTACCTGCACCCACTAAACTCTGCTCAGTGAGCACCAGACCCCTTTCAAGATTGTCTATCTCTCTCAAAGTTGCAATTTGCTTCTCCAGATCTCTAATATGAGCTTCCAGAGAAGCCACTTGCTCACACCTGCCACAGAGGTATGGACCCTGGACGGATTCATCCAGGAATGCATACATGAAACAAGATGTGCATTGAGTCAGATCATCAATCTTGCTAACTCCCATAACCATACTCATAATCAAGTATAAGAAAAAAAAAATGAGAACCTACAAAATAACAGTTAAACAAGAACACCCGTCAAAATAAACAGTTAAAAGTAAAAATATAAAGCAGTATAAATACATTACCTTGTGGAACCCCTGTTTCTCTTTCCAACTCCTGTTTCTTTTTAACTCCTACTTAAAATAGCCTACTTGAAAAAGAGACTATCTCAATGCAGAAGCAACTCAAGTGAGCAAGCTCTGTGAGTTACTTGGGGCTTTATATAGATAACCCCACACAGGTGAAGCTAGGTAACCACTCCCCTCAATTAACTGAGCTGCAGCACACAGAAAAAAAACCCACCAAAAATAAAGCACCCAAAACAGATGACTGAGTAATTGAATGCAACCAAATAAAGTTTTTTCCACCAGTTGTACTCCTCCAAGGGAACTCCTGTTTCTTTTTAACTCCTACTTAAAATAGCCTGCTTGAAAAAGAGACTATCTCAATGCAGAAGCAACTCCTAGTGCCTCTATCCCAATTTATGTCCAGGTAATTCAAATCTCCAATAATTAACGTGTTACCCAGATGTGCAGCTTTCTCAATTTGCTCTTCCTCATCATTATTAACATTAGGTGGTTTATAACATATCCCAACCAGTAGTTATTTTCCTTTTTTTGCCCCAAGTTGATATCTACCTATAAAGCTTCCACAGTTCCCTTGTCGCCTTCAAGATGCTTAATATTTGACTTTAGTGCGTTGTTAACATACAAGCATACTCTTCTCCCTTCCTGCTTTTTCTGTCCTTCCTATATAACCCCCAATCCCCAATGTAAGGGGATCAGAGCCTTCGCCGCCACCAGGAGATGACGGAGCACCGATTTCCGAAACCACTTGATCGAGTGGGATGTGTGATGGAGTAGAAAGAATTCCGGAGTGAAGGGGAGGATCTCATCAGTAAAATGGTGCAATTGGGAATGTATAGCGTTCCAATAAGAGGCGATGGAAGGGCAGTGCCACCACTGCCTATAGCTCGCAAAAGCGAACCTATATATTTGTATAGCGTTCCAATAAGAGGCGATGGAAGGGCAGTGCCACCACTGCCTATAGCTCGCAAAAGCGAACCTATATATTTGTATAACATGCAAAGTATTACTGTACCGCCTGCTCCTGTAATGCTTGTTTCACATCACTCATACGATGTGTACTACCTCTTTCTGGTGAACGGTTTTTATACTTGTACATGTTACTCTGTATTGTTTTTTTCAAACATGTGCAATAAACAGAGTATTGAATTAAAAAAATTAAGTTGCAAAACTGAATTGTGCATTGTACCAAATGTGGCCTTTTACCCTCAAACAATCCAACAAACCTATGCATGAGTGGTGTCACTGTACCCAGGAGATGGCAAAATAGTGAAAACATGTTCTTTTTTTTTTGCATATTTAAAGGGAAGTATCAGACAAGACATACATGCAGTTTCAGATCAGACCCCAGTTTACAACTTTTTTTTCTTGAATTCAGACACGACGCAGCATGGTGTTTGCTCAACGCTTGCGGACAGTGGGAGATGTATTCCGTGCCAGTGTTCTCCATTCTAATGACGAAGCAGACAAGACCATATTCAATGAGGACTGGACAAATGTGAAGGTAAGTGTGTTACAGAAGAGGTGAGCGACTCCAGGACAGCAAATAGGCCAGATATTTTGTATCTTTGCCTGTTTGCAGCCCTCAAGGCCTGGAGTTGCGTGTCGGCTTGACCATTTTCCACCTAGAAGGTTTACCATTTCTTTTAGATTTACCAGGGCTTTTATGGAATTTGGTGAGATGGGGATGGCCTAAGAAATTAAATATGTATATATATTATCTATTCACAGAGCAGGAGGTCCACTCATTCTATTTCTTCTTTCTAGGCAAAACCAAGAGCATTAGGGGGACCTTACCTTGGCGTCCATCTTAGGAGGAAAGATTTTATTTGGGGTCACAGAGGAGATATACCAAGCCTTCAGAGGACAGCAGAGGAAATCCACAGACTGTTGAAGAAATTAAAACTTAAGCAAGTCTTTGTTGCCACAGATGCCGACCAAGATGGTACGTACACTATTCAACTGGTTTCTAGCAAAGTATGATTATTTTTCATTAAGAGGACAGTCTATTATCCCATGCAGTTTCACCTACCCTCCTTAAGAACAGAGGACATAATATTACCTTCATACAAAACTGAAAGTTAAGTTGGAGAACTATATACTTCACTACTGTCACGGATCGCTAATTGAAGCCACTATCAGTGGCAGGACTGCTACTGGCTGCCAGGAGATCCATGCAAACCAGCAGCAACCAGTAGGAGGAGTTTCCATGCATGCGATTGCTCAAGGAGTCAATCACATGAAATCACAATGTTGGTAAACTTTGCCCTTGGCAATCATCTTTGCATCACTCTGATCATGAGGCAGAATGGGGTATAGAATGATGTAATGGTAAATGCAAAATCATTTATTTTAAACAAATTTATTTTTTTAGCTGCTTGACCACTTTATTATATAGTGATTAGCAGTCTTAGTACTTCTTTTTTTTTAAACCCTGAAAGTGTTAAACTTAATGATATTGTTTAAACCCCAGGAACTCTTCAACATAAATATTTTTTTCTGTATATATTTTTGCAAAGTTACCCTGAAAATACATAAAATGGGGAAAACGTCCTTCTCTTCCAGGGTTACTCAGCGACTGTAGCTATAAAACACAGGGAGTTCTCTCCTCTTTGTCAGCAGCAGTTTGCCAAAGGGATCAAGTTTACGTTGTTCCCAGCAAAACTTCGACACGGGGGATGACGCAGTTTTGAGGCCCACTCGCCTGGGAGAACCCCAGTGAACAAGAGGATCTGTTTGAGACTGCCTTTGCCTTTAGTGGTGGCGTGTGTGGTGGAGTGACTCCTGTGACCTGGTGGCTGGTGCCCTGGATCCTCTGGCAGGGCTGAGAGGAGTCTATTTCTCTGTGGAGAGTCACGTGGTGGGGCCTGGTCTGTTGATGTTGCTTTCCCTGCTGTAAGAGTCTTCAATCATTCACCCTTTCATTTTCTTGCCTGCTGATCTCATGCTGGTATTTTTGATCTTCTCCTGCATATGATGCGTTACAGTGACCCTATTACTACTTGATTACCTGATGACCCACTGGTGATTAAGATAAAAGGTTTGGGGTTTTTGCCCCTCATTCCAGCCGCTTGGTCTTCATCCTGTCATTGTTCCTGGCTCTGATTGCACTGGATGCCGTATGGCTACTGGTTGTGGAATCCCATTTTAGGCAATGGACAGATATTTGGGAATGCCCCAGAGACTAGTGGCCAAACAATTATCTAAGCTACAGGGGTCCCCTATCCCATCTTCTAAAGAACCGCCTTCTGGCAACATGCAGAAGGTCAAAGCTTAATCCGAAATGATACCAATTCTCAGACACAATATTGATGCCAATTTGTTGCTGGAAACGGCTGTATAACGCCTGTATAATAGAAATATTTTCAGGGGTCATTAAAGTCTTGGCTTTTGCTGACGACCTATTGCTTTTTATAACCGTCCCTTCCATCTCAATCCATTTAATTTTGAAGCAGCTTGATATCTGAGGGTCTGATACAGGTTTTACCATAAACCTAACAAAGTCAGTTAGGCTTTATCTTCACACCACACCTTATCCCCTAGCTTTACATCCATTGAATATCTGAGTATTAAACTTACTAAAGTGCCGTCTGCCCTTTATTCCCATAATTTCATCCCTGAAACGTCTGGACGTCTCTGCATTTGACTTTCTCGGGTAGGGTAGCGCTCTTAAAAATGATTAGCTTTCTGAGACTGCTATATCATTTACAGGTCTTGCCCCTTCTGCCCCCTAGGAGAGATCTACAGCAATTTAATGTGGCTTTTTCAAAATTTATCTGGAGGAATAAGAAACCTCAAAATTACATAATATATGGTTATCCCCAGATTATAAATAAATATTTATTATATTTATTTATAATCTGGGGATAACCATATATTATGTAATTTTGAGGTTTCTTATTCCTCCAGATAAATTCACGAAAAAAATATATTGAAGTCATTATAGAATTGGAAAAAAAAAACATTTGCCTATAAAGGCTAAAATTCTAATCCACTATTGAGACCACCTTTTTCATGCGTGCAGAATCTATACACCTATTCAGTCTCTCTTTTTAAGAGGTCTTGTATTATATCCTCCCCCCCGCGCCAATGGGGCAATACCAAATCAATACCAATAATTTGGGAATCAGAAAAAGAGAAAGCACTGCAATTCTTACTGTTTCTGACTTTATCACGTATACCGCCAAGGTGTTCTAAACCTCTTATTTTAAGTTCTCTGGTGAGATTTCGTCAGAGAGAAAGTTATTTGTGAACTTTTTATCTATATCAGGTAGAACACTAGGAACTAAAGTTAAGTTTAAGCTTTCTTTTTTCTTATAAATAATATTAGGTCTATCGGGGAGGTAATCTCTTAATATAGTGTCTTGTTTTAAAATTGGCCAACATTTGTTAATGGCTCTTTTACTATTTATTACTATTACTTACTTTTATTTTTCAAAAAACCCTCTCTATTAGTATTTTAATCTGATTTAAACTTTATTGGAGTAATTCCTTAGGGTAGTGTCTGTCGCGTCCGTATCACTAGAGGTACTCACCGAAGCAGTTATTCTCCCCAAAAAACTGCTGTATAGGGAGAAGCCCCAACAGCGGTAATCCAGGACTCAGATGATCCCAACAGTGAGACACTCTCACGTGAACACAGGTAGCAGGTAAGCACCGAGTATGAAAAACAGGTACAGGAGCTGGTAGTCAGACAAACCGGGTAGATACACAGGAGCAGGTTATCAGACAGGCCGGGTCAGTACACAGGAGCAGGTTTGCAGACAGGCCGGGTCGGTACACAGGAGTAGGTTAGCAGACAGGCCGGGTTGGTACACAGGAGCAGGTTAGCAAACAGGCCGGGTCGGTACACAGGAGCAGGTTATCAGACAGGCCGGGTCGGTACACAGGAGCAGGTTAGCAGATAAGCCGGGTCGGTACACAGGAGCAGGTAGTCAGGTAAGCCGGTACACAGGTAGCACAGGCAAAAGTACAGAATCACTAGGCAAAAGGGAGGTCAGGCAGGCAAGGGTCCAAAACAGAAATAAGCAGCAAACTCAGAAACACGGGTAGCAGACCACAACAGGGTGCCTGAGAAAGCTCAGCAGGAAAGAATCGCTGCGCCCCCAGTGGATGGACCGGAGACAGGACGTCAGGTAAGGGAACCGTTTCCAGGAACTCCTGCATTGACGGGCAGCCTTAGATCTGCCCGTAGAGGAGTTCCCTTCCTTCTCCCGTGTCGGTCTGCCTGATGCCGGCACAGAGACAACATGACGGTTTCTCGGGTGCCCGTGCACCGCGAGCGGCAGTCCGCTCGCCGACCACGGGACCGGAGAGGGAAGTATCTGTGCCCGTGATCCGCGAGCAGACCCCCGCCCGCGGCCAACGGGTCCCGAGGATGTGACAGTCTTTCTTCAATTTTTTCTAGTAACTCATTATCATCAGTACAATTTCTTCTAATATGTGCCAATTGCCCCGTCTGTATATTGCGTAACCAATTGGGATTGTGACAGCTGGAAAAAATCAATGAATTCATTGCCATCTGTAGGTTTTAGATCGCCAGAAATAGAGTAAGATCTAAAAAATCTGAGCCGATGCAAAACTTTGGGAACGTAACAAGACCCTTTATGACTTTCTTAAATCGGAAACTAAAAATAATTTATTAAGGAGCTACCCACCTGGCTCTGATACTTCTCCAATGTGTAACCGAATGATATTGCCAAAGAGATAATGAAGATCTGAGTGGTCTGCGGCCGCACAGGGCGCCACGGCAGCAGGGGCGCCTGCCCGGGACTTAAATTAAAACATCGTTTTTTTGTTTTGTTTTTAACTTTATTTAACATCCTCCATGTTAAATAAAGTAAAAAAAACCCCAAAGTTTTAATTTAAGTCCCGGGCAGAGGTGTTGAGCGGTCGCTCGTGAAGTTTTCAGGTGCCCCTCACTCTCCGTACTCTGTCGCGGTGCCGGCGTTTCATGCTGAGCGCCGGAATATGATGTCACCATGGCTGGCTTTGGGGTGTGCGACCTGTGATCTATGCTTGTAATTTAGGGGGTTATCTATACCTTTAATGCTGAGTTTATATGTGAATTTCAATTGATTTATACCTGCAAAGCTGGGTGTGTGTTATTCTGTTGCTCTGTATCTGGTACGCTCTGTTTCCATACATTATTATTGTAAACCTACAAATAGAGGGTTTGTACGTCTGATTCTTTTTATCTGATCTTCAATGCCGAGTTAACATGCGATTTTCAATTGATCTATACCTCCAAAGCTTGGTTTTTGTGTTGATTCTGTTGATCTATACCTGCTATGCTATGTTTCCATACATCATTTATGCATATCTGCAAATATAGGGTTTGTATGTGATCTATACATGCTAGTGCTGTTTATATGTCTTTGATCTATAGTTCACAGGGAGGAAGGAAAGGAGAGGTATGGTTTAGTGAATGAGGGACAAAGGGACTGGGAATGATTTCAGGGGACAGGACCTCTCAAAGTCATAGTCAGGGTGAGAAGGGGGGGGACTGCACTGACTCTCACAGTCTTCCCCTAATCTGCAGTCAGTGTGGCTGTAACGGGTTCACCAAGAGAGCTATAGTAACTCCCAGAGATCACCCAGATGTATCCTCCTGTTGTCCCCGGAATCACTTCCAGCACCAGCCAGCATGCGCACCTTGGAACCCTGCTATGTGTACCCAATAAGTAGACACAACTACCTTGAACTGAGTACAGCAAAAATGAACAGTTTATTCTTGTAAAACATAGACTCATATAACCACAGAACTTAATTGACATAAATCAACATTGATAAACAGGTACATGTAGACAACCCAACCTTTAATCCCCTTTAGCTACTGAATCTCCCCCCTGGGAGCCATCCTGTTAATGGGATTAGTTTACACAATGGAGTTCCTGCCTGTTTGGCAGCCAGGCTGGAGCCATCTTTGAGTACCTTGCGGCCCTGTATGACAGGTCATTCTGTCACATATCTCCCCTTTTAAAAAGAAGACTGAACTTGGGCCAGACCCCAACCGGGTCTACAACCAGTTCTGTCGGGGAGCTCTTAGAGTTGTGGATGCAGGAGGCTGGCAAGAGCCACCTGTCCCACTAACCAGTACTGGGGTGCACTCAATGACTGGGGAGTTCGGGTCCCAGACGAGGACAACAGTCCCGCTCGCCAGAGCAGGGAGACAGGGTCCATAATCTGTGGGTAGCAGGCTCACTTTCAGTCCTCTCCAGGGACCCCAATGATGGACAGTTCCATCACACACTCCATCACGTATTTCCTTTTTCTGGGGAAGACTGACGCCTGATAAGACCCCACACGGTTTGACTCCGAAGTCAGTCTGTATATCTGGACCACCACTGCCAGCCACAAATTGGTATTCCCCAAAACAATTTAATAAAAGAGCAGTACTCACCCGCCTGACCTCTGCCTCTCCCGAAAAATATAACTGCCGCTGAAGAGAATTGACAATTGCACCTTCTCTCTGGAGTCTTCTCAGCCATTGGGGAGATGACAGGGTGGCGGGAGCCCCTTCAATCCAGGGTTGGGGATCCGAGCCAGCTGCCCAGCAATTATGGGGACCACAGGTGGCAACCACAGTCTGATCCACCTGTATGGGATACATGTCCCCCAGTGCTGGTTTTGTACCACCCTCTGGAGGAGGGACGTCTGATGAGGGAGGGCAGAGGCCAGCTGCACTCTGACCTGGAGAAAGCTCTTCTATAGGGTTTGCGGGCACCTCCATTGCTGGTAGAGAGGGGCCGTCCTGCCTCTCTCCTGTTGCCAGTGTTTTGGCTGGGGTGGTCTGAGCGGGCACTGCGGGAGCGTCATGGTCAGACTCAGGAACAAGGAGGAGGGGTGGGCAGAGAACAGCAGCACTCTGCCCTGTTGCCAGCGCTTCTGCTGGGGAGTGTGGATCTGGGCCAACTGCCCAGCATTCCGGAGACCCAGGTGTGGAGACCGCAGTCCCATCAACTACCACAATCTCTGGGGCTGCCTGACTGGACCCTACAAGGTTGCTGTGGTCAGGCTCGGCAAACAGGGAAAGGAGCAGGCAGAGGCCAGCGGCACTCTGTCCCGATGGCAGCTCTTCTGCTGGGTGGGTGCTTGTGGAGACTGCAATGCCATCTACTACACCCAGAAAACTTTCTTCCTTTCTCTGGGAAGAGAAGTCAATTGCAAGCCCTCCTGGACCAACATCCTCAGAAAAATCAATGAAATCCACAATCTCTGGATCAGATTGTGGTGTACAGTCACATAGTTCCGCTATCTGGGTTAGCTGTCCAGTGTCCCTGTGACTCAGGGGCAGAGACCGCAGTCCCATCCACCCCCTCCTAGGTCAACATCCTCAGGTGACCACTCAGTAAAATCCATGAAATCCATGGTCACTGGGGCATACTGTTGCACATGGTCGAACAACTCTTGATATGCCTGTTCCAGTTCCCATTCTTGTGTGACCAAATAATCAAGGTCAGCCCACAGCTCAGGCACGTATGGGATATCCTCCGCCCTTCGTTCCTGGACGTCTTCCCCCCGACACTCCGATGCACTACCGAAGTCTGGATCCTTTTCAATAATTTCGAATAATAATCCCGGGCCGCCAAAGCCATAGCCCTCTGTGGGACCTTTATCCTCCAGCCCCAGGCACAGCTGTGCTGCGTACCACCGCAGTGCCCGATATCCATCGTCCAACCTGAATTCTGTCTGGACCAGCTCAGCCACCCATTCCTCTTTGGGTTGCTTCCCCAAGAACAGTATCCGTAACTGCCGCTGGAGCCAGAACCTTTCCTCAAAGGTTGGGAGGCTTTTCCCCTTTCCCCTTGAACCTCCCTCCAGAGCTTCAGGCGGGTACAATTCCTCTGGATCAGCTCTGCGTAGCTGACTTCCATTCTCTTTCCTGGAGATAGATCCCGGTGGAAAAGAAGTGTTCCTCAGACTGGGAAGCAATCCCGCCGCTTGCCACCAATGTAACAGGTTCACCAAGAGAGCTGTAGTAACTCCCAGAGATCACCCAGATGTATCCTCCTGTTGTCCCCGGAATCACTTCCAGCACCAGCCAGCATGCGCACCTTGGAACCCTGCTATTGGAACCCAATAAGTAGACACAACTACCTTGAACTGAGTACAGCAGGAATGAACAGTTTATTCTTGTAAAACATAGACTCATATAACCACAGAACTTCATTAACATAAATCAACATTGATAAAAGGGGTACATGTAGACAACCCAACCTTTAATCCCCTTTAGCTACTGAATCTGCCCCCTGGCAGCCATCCTGTTAATGGGATTAGTTTACACAATGGAGTTCCTGCCTGTTTGGCAGCCAGGCTGCTCCACTTTAATGATCCAAACTTCCCATCACTAGCTAATACAGCCTGGCTGGGTTGCCATGGCTACACTCCTGTCACTCCTGTGACTCAGCCCATTGTCCAGCCAACAGCCCTTGTGTTGTTTCCGTCTGCAAGTGAATTCCTGTACATGACCTGGCTTTCTCTGACGTCCCTCCTGGCTCCTGATTCCTGGCTTGATCTTGACTTCGCTGATCTCTGTATTTCAGGCCCCGGCTTGTCTGAGTACCCGTCTTGCTTCCTGACCGGGCCCGGCTTGTCTTTTGGTATACGCTCTTGGATCACGATTTGGCTTTGTTCACTATTGTTTAGGGCTGAAACAACTAATCGATAATAATCGGTAATGAAAATCGTTGTCAAAGATTTTCATTATCGATTAATCGGATCGATTTTTATCGATTATAAAAAGAGGTTTTTTTCAGAGCAAATGCTCTGAAAAACTCCTCTCCTTATATAATCCGACCTCAAACAGAGATCGGATTATAACACCGGAATCCAGATCCCCCGCAACGCTGCAGGGGACCTGGATTCCCCTCACTGTCAGCCGGTCTCTCACTTCCGTCTCTCTCCCCCTCCCATCTGCCTCCTCCCCCCTCCCATCTGCCTCCTCCCCCCTCCCATACATCACTCTGCCTCTCTACCCGGCACCGTTATTGACAGGCACTTTCCCTGCAGCTTCATAGAAGCCTCAGTGTAAGTGAAGGTGAGTAACGGAGTCTGTCTGTGCGATGCAGACCCCCACCGGCTGACAGAGAATCATGCTCTCTGATAGCCGGCGAGGGTCTGCATCGCACAGACTCCGTTACTGCCCTTCACTTACACTGTGGCTTCTATAAAGCTGCAGTGAAAGTGGCTTCAGTAACGGAGCCGGGTAGAGAGGCAGAGCGGTGTATGGGAAGGGGGAGGAGTCAGAGGGTGTATGGGAGCCACCCTCCAATACACCACTCTGGCTCCTCCCCCTCTCATACGCCACTCTGCCTCTCTACCCGGCTCCCTGGTGTCTTGTCAGAAACGGAGGTTCACAGGAGGCAGAGTGGAGTATGGGAGGGGGGAGGAGCCAGAGTGGAGTATGGGAGGGGGAGGAGCCAGAGTGGTGTATGGGAGGGGGAGGAGCCAGAGTGGTGTATGGGAGGAGGCAGAGTGGAGTATGGGAGGGGGAGGAGCCAAAGTGATGTATGGGAGGGGAGGATGCAGAGTGGTATATGGGAGGGGGAGGAGGCAAAGTGATGTATGGGAGGGGAGGAGCCAAAGTGATGTATGGGCGGGGGAGGAGGCAGAGTGGTGTATGGGAGGGGGGAGGAGTCAGAGTGGAGTATGAGAGGGGGGAGGAGCCAGAGTGGTGTATGGGAGGGGGAGGAGCCAGAGTGGTGTATGGGAGGGGGAGGAGCCAGAGTGGTGTATGGGTGAGTTATAGTGGTGTATGGGGGGTATTATGAATTTTTAGGGCATATAGGGGGTATAAGGCATATGGATATTAGGCATATCAGGGGGGGCATAAACATATCTGGGGGTAAAAGGTATATCAGGGGGCTCAGTGGCATATAGGGGGTATAAGACATATCGATATTAGGCATATCAAGGGGGCATAAAACAAATCTGGGGTAAAAGGTATATCAGGGGGTTCAGTTGCAAATCACTGGCATTTAAGGAGTATAAGGCATATCAGGGGGCACAGTGGCATATCAGGGGGCACAGTGGAATCTGGCATATAAGAGGTATAAGGCATATATGGGGGCAGAGTGGCAAGCTGGGGGTCAGATGTGCATAACTGGGGGCAGTTTGGTAAATAAAAAAATTTAAACAAGGCTTTTTTCTCAGTTTTTATTAAATATGAAAAATAGTTAACATATGAATTAATATTTACTAATAACTTTGTATTAAAACCTAGTTTGAGAAACACTGTGTTTGGGTTCTTGTAGCTTTTATTATTATGTCAGTAAAATAAGAAGGTGAATAGAGAGAGGCCATTGCAATAAAGAGATGAAAGTGTAAATTGTACGTTTTTTATTGCAATTTTTCTTCAATTTAAAATAATGTATTTTTTTATCCGATTAATCGATTAATCGACAAAATAATCGGCCAACTAATCGATTATTAAATAATCGTTAGTTGCAGCCCTACTATTGTTGTTACAATAAAAGTGATTGCGTTTTACATTTTGTGTCCGTCTGGTCCCTAACGCTTAGAAGGTGATGTACGACCACTTAAACGTTCTTGCTGTAATGCCTCGATGTTTGTCTGGCCCCTCCCCAGGGCATCAACATCCACCATATACTAAATTTTAGGAGGCGATCAACAACCCACCCCAGGACGTGTGACCATGCAAGTCAATGGGGCCCAGCGTTCTAATCACAATATGATTAGTAAAATATTTTTAAAAAAATGTTAAAAAAGATATGGAAAAAAATAAAAAAAAGCAAATATGGTAACATTTAAAAATAATTATGTAGTGATTTCACCATCAAAGGAACCATCCAGTTCAAGCAAAATAAAAAAGAAAAGTCCAAAAAAATGTATTTTTTATGAGCAAGTGCTAAAATTAGCGCTATATCTTCCCAAAAATCTTGACATGGAAAGAGTTAAAATAAAAGCACTTCAAATACTCAAGGGGTGTCTAATTTAAAAAAATGAATGGTTTGATGGGGTACATGGGAATGGCGGGGTTCAAAGATAGGGCTTAGGGCTTTAGCACAGACTGACCGAAATGGGAAGAAAGTTGAAAAATGTGCATTTCCCAAATGTGCCATTTTACCTCCCAAACAACATGACAAACCGATACATGGGGGTTATATTGGGGTGTTGTTTGATTTACTACCACAAACTTTGGCAAAGGCTGGTGGTAGAATCTCATGCATGGAAAGGGTTAAAATAATAGCATTTGAAATACCTTGGGGTATCTAGTTTTCAAAAATATATGATTTGATGGGGTAAATTGAATTAGCCAGTTTCAAAGATGACCCTATTAGGACGTGGGGGCAGTAGACCCACTATACTCGGGAGATGTTGCTGAACCCATATTGGGATCTTGTTTGAAAGTGACATACACCAGGAGCTGTAAATCCATACCTGAAGTGCAATTTTTGTGATAAAAAAACACAAAATAAATTACTACCACAAAGTTTGACAAAGGGTGGTAGTAGGATTAGTGCATGGAAAGGGTTAAAATACCAACATTTGAAATACCATGAGGTGTCTAGTTTTCAAAAAAAACTATGGTTTGATGGGGTAAATTGCATTTGCGGCTTTAAAGATACCTGAAATAGCACCAGATTCAGGAAAAAAATGGTTTTGAAATAGCAAAACGCTACTTGTACTTATTGTCCAATAACTTGCAGAAAAAGTTTTTTCATTAGCTTTTTTGGATGAGTAAAAGATTTTTTCAAATACAAGTCAAAAGAAATGGGTTTTTTTGCAATTTTTCCATCATATTTTTGTCACCCAGAGCAAGGTTGGAGACACCGGAATCAGGCAGAACACAAGGTTAGCAAAAACATAGCATGCCGAGGTCAGGATACCAGGAATCAGAATCAACAAGAACACACCAAGGTCAGGATACGAGAGAGTCAACGGAGTCGAGGAGCAAGCCAAGGTCAAACACAAAAGACAACCAGAGACTATGTGGACACTGTGTCTTGAAAACTGGGAGATTAAATAGGAGCCGGAAGGAAGGGGCAGGGATTTCCATTTGGTGCCAAAACTACCAGACTACCAGAGGGCGAGTACCAAATCCTACTTCACAGGACTAATTTGCTGCAAGGAGGAGGGTCTCTCTCTCGCTCTCTCTCCTCCGTGGAGGGTGTGGCTTGAGCAGTTTTTGGAGTGGAGGGGGGTCACCCTCTTCTCCGTGGAGGCTAAGGTGGTCCTGGAGTGGAAGGGGGTCTCCCTCTTCTCCGCATCGGAACTGCTGGAGCGGTTGTGCGGTGGAGGGGGGTCTCCCCAATTCTAGGTAAATCAATATTTATTTTGAGAAGAAAATAAAGAAAGTTTGGGTTACAACTGATGTGTTTTTTTTACCATTAGGACCTCCGCTTTGTTCATGTTACCTTTTGTTTAAATGCTTTCAGACATCAGCTCTTCCCTGTAAATAGCAAAAACTGAAAGTAGGTTGTAATGTTCCAAATATGTTTTCTGTGTTTTCTTACTAGACCTAGAAAAGTTGAGACAGTTGATCCCTGAAATGGTGAGATTTGAGCCTACATGGGAAGAACTGGAGATCTACAAGGATGGTGGGATTGCCATTATAGACCAATGGATCTGTGCGCATGCCAGGTAAACTTGCGAATAAGAAATTACACATGTATTATACATTTTATAGGACTATAAGTAAAAGGCAGTACAGCCAAGCTTGATATATGGATGACAGTAGAGCAAAAAATAACTTTTCACAACATTCTTTGTAAAATATTTTGTTATTTTGAAAACTCATTTTGTTATTTTTGTTTTGTGTTTTGTTCAATTGATTTTTTTTCACAGCAAAGTGCTTTTATGATTTTTATGAAAAATGCTTTATACATACCGTATTGGCTCGAATATAGGCCGCACTTTTTCCTCCCACTTTAAGTCTTTAAAGTGGGGGTGCGGCCTATATTCGGGGTCTAGCGCAGGGTTAGGATCCAGGCAGCAGGGTTAGGATACAGATCCCCCGCAGCGGGGACCTGCATCCTACTTTCTGATATGCTGAGACAGCCTCCCCTGCTGGCACTTTCCACGAGGGGAGTGCCGGCACTGGAGATTGTCTAAGCGCATTGTGCGGACGTTCACCGGCAGCAGCGATGCGTGTAAACAGCCTCCGCTGCCGGCATGTCTGCACGATGTGCTTTAACAATCTCCCTTGCCGGGAATTCCCAAGGGGGGAGTCCCGGCAAGGGAGATTGTTAAAGCACATCGTGCAGACGTGCCGGCAGGGGAGGTTGTTTACGCGCATCGCCGCAGCCGGTGAACGTCCGCACGATGCGTTTTACCTCTGCCCCCAAGACTTACCGGAGCAGACTCCCGGGTATCTTGCGGGGGACATCTACGCAATACGCGTATACAACTTCCGGTGCCGGCACATCCGCTGAGTGCCGCCACCGGAAGTTGTATACGCGTATTGCGTAGATGTCCCCCACCGGCCCCGCAAGACACCTGGGAGTCCGCTCCGGTAAGTAGGGGGGGGGCAGAGTGGCAGCATATCTCGGGGGGGGGGGACAGTGGCAGCATATCTCGGGGGGGTGGGACAGTGCCAGCATATCTCGGGGGGGGGCAGTGGCAGCATATCTCGGGGGGGAGGAGGAGGACAGTGGCAGCATATCTCGGGGGGGCAGAGTGGCAGCATATCTGGGGGGGCAGAGTGGCAGCATGTCTATTAAAAAAAACTTTTTCTTTAAAAAAAGCACCAAACTTTTAGGGTGCGGCCTATATCCGAGCCAATACGGTAATTAAAAAAAATGTATGTGATCAAACTGATTATGACCACACCTCCATATTATTATAATAGTGAGCGGTAAAGGCATGGAACAAAAACTTTTAGAAATGATGAAAGATGATTGTTAAAAGTAGGTAGCATTCCCTTATAAAAATATTGTGTATCGTGTAACATTTTCAAAGTACATCTTTCACAAAGTTGTAGCTGAGGTCTAGATCCTTAAACATTTCAAAGCATTGGTTATCTCACTGGCACTCAATGGGTCAAAACGTATTGTGGTGACTCATTTATTGAAACCGTGGCAATTTTTACACAGTGTAATTGGAGACTATTTTTAGTGTCTGTTGTATTAGGAAGAATAACTTTATAACCTATCTGACAGGTATTTCATTGGCACTTCGGTCTCCACATTCTCATTTCGCATTCATGAAGAAAGAGAAATTTTGGGCTTTGACCCAAAGACTACTTACAATCGCTTCTGTGGAGACAAGGAAAAAAACTGTGAGCAGCCTACCCATTGGAAAATCATCTACTGAATTGGAAGAAGCACCCCACAATCACAATTTTCACCCAACTATCCAACTAGGGCTGCTGTTATGTGGCATGTCACAGGCTTTACCACGTGAATAAAGCTGGCCTTTTCCAGTGTCTTACTGCCTAATGAAAAGCTGCAGCAAAAGAAAGCAAGCAAAAATGGATTATCTTAGATAATCGCTACATGAACATGCTAGCGGAATAATTTTGACGCTAGCCTAGAGTTTGTTAGCGATTAAGATTTCAGCCTGTTAGACTTAATTGCTATTAAAATGTTTTATTATGTTTAACAGAGAACCAGCCCAGTGCTTTACTGTAACTAAACCTTATGCATGTGGGACTGGTTGGGGCATTATTTTAAAAAGCAGATTTAATTAAAATTTAACTGTACATAGAAACTGACTTGTCTACACTTACCCTTGTTTTTTTAAGTTACAAATGCCACCAGCACTCATAGAGCTAGTAATAAAAATAAATTACGACTGGAAATGACCTAATTACAAGTGATGTTTATGGGTGCTACTGGTATCCAGAATCAGCTACTCGGGTTATAGTGGCATATGAGCAAAGGAGGGGAATAGAACCTCATCTAGGGTAAACCCACTCTAAGGGTAAAAGATTTGTTGTATAAAGATTGCTGTATAAAGATTTTTTTACATTTAAAATGTACCACTCATGAATAAGGAAATGTACATTTTGCTCATAGACAAAAATTACTAATAGAATGGAACTTATAGGATAAAATTGCTTTCGCAAGTATTTTCCATCCATGCTGAAATGGGTCTATTCGGAAAAATGTGGATTCAATGTACTCACTATCCACTATGAAGGGCCAATGATTGCAGGTCCGTCCAATACCAGTTAACGTACATGTTAAAATACTGTTGTGTATTGGATTCTTATGGAATTTGTATAACATTGACAATTTTGGTGCTTCCTTTTGCTTTACCTTTTTTTTTTTCTCTCATCTTCTCTATATCTCTATATCCTCTTATTATTCTTCACTTCGCCCCCCTTTTGTTATTCTCTTTGACTAAACAGTATTCATACGCCTTGATATTTTTCATAGATTTAATATTGTATTATACTTTCTTTCTGTACCTATGTAAAATTATTTTTCTGAAAATCTCAATAAAAACATTGCATTGATAGCAGGTCCGCCCGTGCACTTAATCTCTGACACAACAGGTGAGGCTTCAAAATTTGTGGTTGCGGCCTTGGGTTTTTATAGCCATTGTGGGGATTTATGTTATCTTTAGGTGGCTTCTGTTCTGTGACGCAGGCTGGCCCTCTGTCCTATGATGCTTTCCAGGCACCCTAAACAAGGTCCTTCGCCATATTGTTCTTATGTGCTTGGGCGGTTCCTTATCTATTCAGCACAATGATCTATACATGTTGATGCCTAAATTACAAGTTATATGACTAGCCTTAACTAATTAATCCTGTCGTGACCGGGCCCAGGAGTCATGTAATTAAAATGCTTTACAGCCTCCGCCGCTATACAGTGTATGGCGGACATTGATGCCCCAGGGAGGGGCCACATGGGGCCCCTGCTGCCATCCTCTGTGTTGCTGATTGCCTTGACATCAAGGCAAAAATTAACTTGATAATATTAATAATAAAAACTTGATAGGATATTAAAAGCTAGAGGCTATCAATGCAGATGTAAGGAAGATGTGTGAACTGGATGTAACTGAGGAGATATGTTGGGGCCGGTGCCTAAACCAAGTAGGAAAAATACAATTTTGAATTTAGTTTCATAAATTTGAGTGCCATAGGTCTAGCCAAATTTCCCCCCTTGGGAGGCTGGTACATTTATGACAATTTATACATCCTACCAACAATTCCTGGGGAAAGAAATTTGGTTTCTCAAGGGTAGGAGCCCAGTTGCAGGGGATACCAAGGGCAAATAAAGACACAGGAGGCTGTAGATCTATAGATACAAATAAGGAGAAAGAGGGCTGTTCAATAAGCGTGAGATGGGCACAAAGGCAGATGCACTACAGCAGGATGCGGACCTGGACCTCTGGCACACGGCAGGGAGCCCTCAGACAGGGCACATGTAGTCAGGCAAGCTGGGTCAATACCAGGAGATCAGAGGAACAACAGCCAAATTGGAAGCCTAGATCTAGGTCAGGACAAGCTGTGTCAGCACCAGGAGATCACAAGAGCCAAATCAGAAGCCAAGATCAACGTCAAAACTATCTGGGTCAAAACGTGTAAAATACAACAGCTAGAAACCACAAATCTGAATACACTTCAATGCAAAGGCCCAGACTGAAGGGCATATAAGGGCAGGGCTACACTCGGGTAACATGGCTCAGCTCTCTCAAATAATTAGAAAAGGGTGCTCCTGAGAGGCAAGGGTGGCCACAAGTGGCTGCATGTAGATATGTCATGTGTCTAATTATCACATAGTCTTGGCTGGCAGGGAGGAACCCTGACACTTATGTAGACACTTATGTATGTAATAAGATTTCCTTCCCAAGGTACCAAATCACGGAAAACCAAGTGGGAGAATCGCTAGTACTAAGCAGTAGAGTCTTCATATTGGGGGGGGGGGTTCCTGCCCTGGATAGTGGGAAAGTACCACCCCAAGGAGGAGTATAGTAAAGTATTTGTACTTGTATATGTACTGGCAAGTCCAGTTAATTTATTTTTGTTTGTGGAACCCCACCAAGGAGTGTGCAGGTAAAACAGGCACCTGATTATTAATCCAGATGTGGCTCCGACCTTAGTAGACTGGTAGACATCAAAATCTCACCACAACCTCAGTCGTAGTGGTGGCATGTCACATATGGCGGACAATGTGGGTAATGAACTAAAGAGGTCTGTGGGCTTGTAAATGAAGATAAAGAATTCAGCAAGATGGAAAAGGCCTTGCTGCAAGCTACTGCTGTACAAATGTGCTATGCTTGGACTGACTCCCCAATGAAGGCTACCAGGGTTCAAATGATCAATCTCATGTACCTTGCATGAAAGCAGCTGCAGACTGAGGTCAACTCAGCAATTCACATTGTGGAGCTCCTGGTGATACACCACTTTATCCAAAGCCCACCTACAGGCTATGTTGATGAGTTAGCCACAATGATCCTCAGACAGCAGATCAATTGGTTGGCCTTGTGGAGAGATATGTAGCTGCAGGAGAACTACAATACACTGCTTGGTTTGAACAACCTCAGAGATCAAAAGTCCAGAATAGTGAGAGACCGGGTAAGACGGGGCTGGGAGGGGGCTGAAGAACAGAGGAGGTAACCAGAGGGGGCAAGTCTGAAAGTGTGACTTAATAGGAGAGTATGTTGTAAAACGTTTCAGGTTGGATAGATTTGGACATATAGCTAAGCACTACCCACAAAGTGAAGAATCCATGCAGTGCAATGTGAGCAAAAGTGTTGGACAAAATGTATCTGTGACGGGAACAACCTGTACCCCGACTGGGTACACCCGCCAGACGATCCTTCCTTCTCCCCATGGCCACCGGGAACATGAAACTTCTACCGCCAGTTAGGACTAGCAACGGAGACAGCAAGAATCATAGCTCTTCGGGACCTGGGTGGCACTGTAGTACACAGAAGTATAGCAATACAGTGCTTTACCGCCCTGACAAGGGGCGCACCAAGACTTACCCCAATAACAATATTACCATATCATAGTCTGACCAAATTATTTTAATTCTGAATGTCTCAGCATTTCTGCCATTATTGGGTCCCCTAGTATCATATCTATTCTTGAGTGTGTAGGATGGGCCCTTGAAAAGAATGTGTAGTCTTTCATCGTGGGATTGCATAGTCTCCATAAATCAAAAAGATTGTATTTCTTTAGTAAAGCATTTAGGGATCTAGCTTGTCTGGTGATTCCCTGTTCCCATATGTTTTGTCTATGTTCTCGTCCAAAATACAATTAAAATCTCCCGCGGTCACTAATTTGCCTTGTTTTAATTTTTCCATTCTTTCTAGGACATATTGCAAAAGGTTGGTTGGATATGAGTTTGGTAAGTATATATTGACTAATGTATAAGTTTGGTTGTTAATATTGCAGACCACAATTTGAAATTATTCTAGCCTTGGTGCCCGAATAATTTTAATAAAGACAGGAGGCTTCCTATTTTGCATATCTTCCTTTACTCTCACCAACAGCAGCAAAGAAAGAGTTAATAACACAAGTGAAAACAACCAATAGAAACAGTACACAGGTGGTATATAAACCCCTTAACTATCTTCCTCTTTCGTCCGCTGTGAACCGGCACTGAAGAACGCAGCAAACCGTCTAGCAATGTAAAACCGAACCCAACACTCGAACTGGAACCAAAGTCAAGAGCAAGGCAACAATGCACTCCAACTGGGAAACAGAACCGCTGACACGGAGATGGTATCAAGCTGAAACAAAGAGAGACATAACAGAACCAAATTCTTCACAAACATGGTAAAACACAGTAGAACGAGCATCACTGACACTGTCATCACAAATTATCAAACGCAACGGAGCAGACAAAACCCCCCCAAAAAACGAATTCAAACCTGGCCTACTTACCCAGAGTGTACACCTAACCATCGGGAGGGCAGGGAGGGAAAATACTCGCCTCCTGTCTTTATTAAAATTATAATTATTCGGGCACCAAGGCTAGAATAACTTCAAATTTTAAGGCAAGACAGGAGGCTTCCTATTTTGCATTTTTAACGCCGGGAACCAACGCCATTGCCCCTGCAGAAACCGGGCGAAATAAAATGCCCGAAAGGTGGAGGCACGGGACCAATCTGCCGCTCGCAGAATATCCACTAAAGCTCCACCAGCCCGAAGGGCACAGGAGGCCGCAGCCCCCCTGACGGAAAGAGCACCGATGCTCTTGTAGGAGAAGAAAACAGCCTTGAAAGGTTTCACAAAGGAGAGGAGTTGAGATGTCAAGACCGGACGTATCGACGTCGTGCGTGACAGATAAGTACCTGGCGACACATATTTGGGTCGTCTAGAAAAACGGCTAGGATACAGATGAGAACAACTCAGGGTAGAATAGAGACAGCATGAACATCCAAAGCGCTAACATCCAAAACCCTACAAAATGATGAGACAACAGAAGGGTAAGTTTCGCCGACAACTGTCGGAGGGAGAGCGAATCGGTGTCTGGCCATCCCGAAGCAAATCTAACACGACAGCTACTTCCCACAGAGAACCGTAGCGTGGCGCCGGAGGACGGGATAAACGAATACCACGCAAAAGGTGGCAGACTAAGGGAGCCAAGGGGATCCATGTGCCGTCCCAAACTCCATGGAGCCCAGCCTCGCCAAGCTGTCTGGTATGACATACTGGTACCTGGAGCCTAAGATTTGCGGAGCAAGGACTGAGCCGCCTCCAATAGGCCCAAGACCGTTTGGGGTCCCCTGAAATCGTCCATACCACCAGGAGGAGATGTCTTTCCAGGATGTGCAGATGAACCTGGACCTCTGGGCCCGTCAGGGGATAGTACAGAGATGGGATCTCCAGAGGATCCTGGGCAGATACCTGCAGCAGGGCTGGAAACCATGGCTGAGCATGTCACGGGGAGGGGGGTCACCAGAACCAAAGACCCCCCGTCCCAACACAGGTGATGGATGACCCTCGAAATGACAGTCAGGCGATTCGTCCTGGATGCAGATAGGGCCAGATGCAAGACCAGACTGAGAAGTCTCCAGTCGCTCGCATCCCACCAGTGTCTGGAAAACCCGTCCGCCAAGAGAACCTCGGCACCCAGGAGGTATCCTGCCTGCAGAGTATGCTGCACGCAAGGCAAAAGTCGAAAAACGTCCTTTGTTACCTCTGAGGTACTTGGACCGAGAACCCCCTAAGCGGTGATATACCGAACCGCCGACATGTTGTCTAAGAAGCCTAAGAAGAGAAAGCGGCTTGGGACTAGTTCGGATTTGAGAGAATTGACCAGAAACCCTAGTTGGTGAAGGGTCTGCACCACGAAATCAGTCTGGACGAGCAGGGTCTCCCGGCAGCTAGAGAAGAGCAGAATGCCTAGATAGACTATACACCCGATACCCCTGGACCTGAAGAGAGCCATGACCGGCTTCAGGAGCTCTGTAAGGCACCAAGGGGCTGAACTTAGGCCGAAGGGAAGGGCCTTGAACTGCCATACCTGCCTGCCCTAGCGAAACTGAAGAAATCGCCCGGAATCTGGGTGAATCGGGACAGAGAGAAAGCATCCGAGAGGTCTAACCGTATAAACCAATCGCCTTCCAACATAAGGTCTCAGAAGAGACGGATCCCTCCCATTTTGAAGTGGCGATAAACGAAAGCATTGAGAGCCCGTAGATTGATCACTGGGCGGAAGTCCCCGGTGCATTAGCGTACTAGGAAAAAGGAGCTGAGGAAACCGATTGATCCTTTTGCCCACTGGATAGCCCCCTTGTCGCGTAAGGTGCGGAGTTCTGCTTCCATTAAGGCCTGATCGGTAATGCCCTCCGAGATGTGGGCGGTCAGCGTACCTGAAAGGGGGGAGAGCTGAAAAACTATCTGGTAAAACCTGTACCGTTAGGGGGATCCAAGGGTCCGACGAAATCCACACCCAGTCGTGGAAAAAGATATATGGCCCGTAACCCAAGGAAGGGAAAGAAGGACAAGAAACATTCGGACTTGACGAAAACAGAGCGTCCCCTGGGAAATCCGGAAGCGCCTCTACTGTCTCCGCGTAGGTTGAAGGCCCTCTGTTGGAACGGAGTCCTGTAGGGCATCTGGTTCTGAGGGAAGTACCGGGAGCCTTGGGATGAACAGCTTGTGGCCCGGCAGTCGACCAGCCCTCCCAGAAAAACCAGGGCCAGTCTGAAAGACCTTCCTCATTGACAGTTTGGCCTTATTCCATGATGTCATCTAGGATACGTGGCGGTTTGATTCCTTGACAAATGTGTCTCCAAACAGTAAGCGGCTGCTCCTAGGTCTTTAGGGCCCAATTCCGCCAACCTGGGATCCATGAGGAGTAAAGCCGCTTTGCGACGTTCAGAAGAGATTGAAACTGTTGCATTTCCCAACAGGCATACCACACGAAGTGCCCAATCTCAGATAGTCTTGGGATAAAGGGGTGTCTCCTGTAGAACTGCTCTGTCTGCCAGGGATAGGATTTGGGTGACTGCTCCCAAGTTCTGCTGGGGATCGTCTAGGTGGGGCTCATCCACCAAATACTCACGGACGAAGCGCAAGTCGAAATCCCTGGGCGAGACCAGATTTGCTGAAGCCTCTGATTCACTAGATGAATCCGCGTGCCATACATCCACTATAGATAATGGTCATGCAAAGGAGTGTCAGAGGGTTTTGGGCGTTTGGCAGGTACCTTACCCTTGCCGACTGAAACACTACTGCCCTTCCAAGGCCGTTTGGAGCCGGACGCCTCTCCTTCAGATTTCTCGGATTCTGACTCCGATGGTATTGCCTCTGGTCTGGAGGGAGCAGGAGGCTGCCCTTGGGGCAAATTGGCAGACGGTTTAGAGAAAAAGGATTCCACTGAGTTAGAAAACTTTGCCCCAAACCAGGCCATAAAGGCATCCTGGGATGGCACAGTATCCTGAGACATTATGTCTGTACAAGGTAGGTGATGAGAACAGAGGCGCAGCCCGTATATTGTGCACGGCCACAGGGACGCAGCCCGTATATTGTGCACGGCCACAGGGACGCAGCCCGTATATTGTGCACGGCCACAGGGACGCAGCCCTGATATTGTGCACGGCCACAGGGACGCAGCCCTGATATTGTGCACGGCCACAGGGACGCAGCCCTGATATTGTGCACGGCCACAGGGACGCAGCCCGTATATTGTGCACGGCCACAACGACGCAGCCCTGATATTGTGCACGGCCACAGGGACGCAGCCCTGATATTGTGCACGGCCACAGGGACGCAGCCCTGATATTGTGCACGGCCACAGGGACGCAGCCCTGATATTGTGCACGGCCACAGGGACGCAGCCCTGATATTGTGCACGGCCACAGGGACGCAGCCCTGATATTGTGCACGGCCACAGGGACGCAGCCCTGATATTGTGCACGGCCACAGGGACGCAGCCCTGATATTGTGCACGGCCACAGGGACGCAGCCCTGATATTGTGCAAGGCCACAGGGACGCAGCCCTGATATTGTGCAAGGCCACAGGGACGCAGCCCTGATATTGTGCAAGGCCACAGGGACTCAGCCTGTATATAAATGTGCAAAAACCACATGGACTCAGCCTGTATATAAATGTGCAAAAACCACATGGACTCAGCCTGTATATAAATGTGCAAAAACCACATGGACTCAGCCTGTATATAAATGTGCAAAAACCACATGGACTCAGCCTGTATATAGATGTGCAAAAACCACATGGACTCAGCCTGTATATAGATGTGTAAAACTAGAAAATTCCCAACAAATATTGAAAATAATGCAGGGCTCACCCTGTAGCCACTCCAGTGAGGCACAGAGAAGTCATAGAAAAAAGGGGTCCCGGATAGGGAAAAGAGACGGGAAAAATCCCCTCAAAATGCACAGATGCAAAGAAATAATGAATATAAATAATGAAAGACAAGTAAAAAATATACATACACACACACATACATATATATACCAGAAATCTATACTGTATATAAATGTGCATACCCACCTAATTATCTAGAATTAGGTGAAAAAAGCAATACGTAATGAATAATTTATTGAGATATTATTCAATAAATCAGCAATAACTGTAGATCGGAAGAGGACTGACCTGCAACTTTGGTGAGCAGCAAAGGAAGAGGAAGATAGTTAAGGGGTTTATATACCACCTGTGTACTGTTTCTATTGGTTGTTTTCACTTGTGTTATTAACTCTTTCTTTGCTGCTGTTGGTGAGAGTAAAGGAATATATGCAAAATAGGAAGCCTCCTGTCTTGCCTTAAAATTAGGAAACAACCTTCTGGGTCAATGTCTTGATGTTTAATTTCTATTTTAAAATATTTGGCAGAAAAGATAGCGACTACTTTTTTGTTCTTTCCCTGCAGAGATGCTTAAATTCCTAATGCACTGTATTTCCATAACCATCTGGATTTGTCTTCCATTTTCCAGATCATTGTTAATTATTTATTTGTTTTGAGTGATCTCCCTCAGGGTCCGTTGGGTGTTTACAGAACATACAATACATATACCTTACATGAAAACAAGTAAATACATTCACCCTTCCTAAATTGGTCTTGTACTCAATTTTAATTGGGGCCCCTTGTTTAGTGTCATTTAGTGTCCTTTAACCCCTTAATGACAATTGACGGTCCGGGCACGTCACCCAAAAACGAACGGTTAACGACAATTGATGTGCCAGGACCGTCATGACTTTAAATGGGTGCAGAACGCGATCTACGTTCGCTTTCCGCACCCAAACGGTGTTGCTGTAATGCCTCGACCTCGAGGCATTCAGCAACGCCACGATCGGCACTAGGGGCGCCCCTCCCCGGGGCGTCAACATCCGCCATACATTGTATGGCGGCGGACGCCCGTTTTAAAAGCGTTTAGGAGGCGATCAACTATCACCTCCTAAACTTAAATGGTGTCGCTGGAATGCCTCGATCAAGAGGCATTCAGCGACACCAAACACTTACCCCAGGATCACAGCCGCCGCTGCAAGTGATCTTTGCCATCCGCAAGATGGCGGCCGCTAGGGAAAAAAATAATAAAGATGAAAACGTTTGCTAGATGGTCTCCAGACCCTCTAGAGAACTCTGGCTCCACTTGCAGGTTGAATACAGGTACTGCATTCAAACATGCAAGTCAATGGAGCCCAGCTTTCTAATCACAGTGTGAAAACAGATTTCAAAATAATAATAATTAGAAAAAAATAGTTTAAAAAAAAAACAGTAAAATGTAAAAATTATTTCCCACTGATGTCACAGGGGAACCTTCAAGTTGAAAAAAAATGTAAAAATATATTTTTGTGAGCAAGTCCTAAAATTAGCACATTAGCTTAAATCAATTCTCGCATGGAAAGAGTTAAAATACTGGCATATTAAATGCCCATGGGGTGTCTTTTAAAAAATGTATGATCTGATGGGGTAAATTGAATTGGCCTGGTTCAACAATGTCCCAATTAACACGGGGGGAAGGATAGCCACACATCTAATTTCCAGTTAGAAAAATGCACACGTCCCAAATGTGGCCTTTTAGTTCACCCAAAAAATGACAAACCCATGCACGTGGGGTATCACTGTAGTCAGGAGATGTTGCTGAACACATATTGTGGTGTCGTGTGACAGCGGCATATACCAGGAGCTGTAATTTCGTACATAAAGTAGGTGTGTGGAGGAAAAATACACACAAAAAAATACTACTGCAAACATTGAAAAAATGCTGGTGGTAAAATGTGTGCATGCAAAGAGTTAAAAAACCAGCATTTAAAATACCCTGGGGTGTCTAGTTTTCAAAAATATATGGTTTTATTGGGCACACTGAAATGGCCCGGCTCAAAGATGTACCAAATAGGGCATGGGCAGTGGATCCCCAAATGCCAAAGTTCAACATTGAAAAATGCGCATGTCCCAAATGTGGCCCTTTTAACCCCCAAACAGCCAGGCAAAATCATTCATGTGAGGTATCCCTGTACTCAGGAGATGTTGTTGAACACATATTGGGGTATTTTATGATAGTGACATATACCAGAACCTGTTTATTCATACCTGAAGTAAAATGTGTGTGAAAAAACAAATGCAAAAAAAATGACTACCACAAAGTTTGACAAAGACTGGTGGTAGATATGGTGCATGGAAAGAGTTAAAATACTAGCATTTGAAATACCCTGGGGTGTCTAGTTGTCAAAAATATATGATTTGATGGGGTAAGTTGCATTGGCTGGTTTCAAAGATACCCGAAATGGCACATGGGGGGAAGAATTACCAGATTTGTGAAAAATGGCTTTGAAATAGCAAAACGCTACCTGTACTTATTGCCCCATAACGTGTAGAAAAAAACATAAAAACATTGGGTATTTCTAAACTCAGGACAAAAAGTAGAATCTATTTAGCAGGTTTTTTCATTACCTTTTATATATGAGTAAAAGATTTTTCAACTAAAAGTTAGAAAAAGTCATTTTTTTCATTTCACCATATTTTATACTTTTTTTTTAATAGTAAATAATATGATACAATCAAAACAATGTCATCGAAAGAAAGCCCTTGTGTGGGTTCAGTAAACGGGAAAGAAGAAAATTACAGCTAAACACGAGCAGCGCAGAAATGTTAAAATGGCCATTGTCACGAAGGGTACAAAAAGTAAAATCAGCCTTTGTCATGAAGGGGTTAAAGGTCTGATGGCGACTGGGTAGTTGTTTTTTTTCCCTTTTCCTTCTCTATGTCTCCTTATATGTTTTGTATTTTGTTTCTTATTTTTTTCCTATTTCTTATCTCTCTTATTGTTAGGATCTATTTTATATAATGTTAAATTCCTTAATTTACTAAGGTAGGGTCACATACAAGTATAGGAGACACCGTAGTCAGGTAGGACTCCAGGACAGAATTAGTTCAGACAAGCCGAGGTCAGGATTCCGGAGAGCAGGATAAAGGATAAACGTAGCTGAGGTCAGGATTCCGGAGAGCAGGATAAAGGATAAACGTAGCCAAGGTCAGGATTCAGGAGATCAACATAGTCAGGCAAGCCAAGGTCAAAACACGGGAAACAGGAAGGTATAAGGCTATCTGGGCACTAGCACAAGGCATAGACAACCATCAGAAGGCAAGGTATAGCTGGTCTGAGGAGCTTAAATAGAGCTCCGCAGAGGAAGTTCAAATCTTCCACCAAAATGGTGATGATGTCACTTCTGGTGTCTAGGAATCACGGCCTTCTTGAGTGTGGCATAGTCTGCCTTCATAAAGGGCTGTAGTTCGGGAGTTCGCCACTAGAGGGCACACGAGCACCGAAGCAGAGTGCCGTGCAGCTGGAGGTCTGCTTCTCCTGCGCGGCTCCTTGGAAGATGGTAGCAGAGGTGGCCGTGCGGTGGAGGGGGGTTTCCCTCTCCTTCATGGCAGCTGCTGTGGAGGTGGTCGTGCGGTGGAGGGGGTCTCCCTCTCCTTCGTGGAGGCTGCTGCGGCGGCGTGGGAACCGACGACAGGTGAGTAACAGGTAGCCTTTCTTATTTGTCAGTATGTACCGGTGATTAATTTTAAGAGCTTAGCTCTATGTAAAATGAAGTTGCTAATTTTTAAGCTTTTATAAAACTTTTTTTTTTTAAAGTGAAATATTCATACATGTGATTTTATATTTTCTATCATCTCCAAATTGATCATATGCCATTTACTTAAAATGTATTTCCTTAGATACAAGTAAAAAAAAAAAAAAAAAAAAAAATTATCCCAGTAAAGTTTATTTGTATTAAATCTGTTATTGCACATATTGCTATATTCTCTTTTCTATTTAATCTTTCACACTTTTACTTGAAAATAGTGACCTATCTTATTTATTTTCTGTGTCGTCTATGTACTCTTTACTTTGAATGTGCAGTGTTTAAATATCCTGTTTTAATAAAATAAGTAAAAATGTTACTACTTTATACTACCAAACGTGTGATTTCTTATTTTCTATCATTCCCAACTTACAAGTGTCACGTTCTGCCCAGGCTGCGGAGCTGCATATCTGTCTTGCTTTAGTTTCTCTGTTTTGCTTCGATCCATTCCTGGATTTCCTTTTGCTCTGTTCTGATCTTCCATTCCTTGCTTCTGCTTCAGCTCTTTGCTTCAGCTCTGTTTCCTTTATAAGGTGTGCCCCACCTATGTGTTCTGTTTGTCTCAGTCTTCAGTCTAAAGGTATGTCTCAGTGCTATGCGTTTAGTTTTCATGTTTGGTTTGTTTCGTACCATTGTCAGCAGGGATTAGCGTTAGGACCCACCGTCATTGGAGTACTTTGGCGTAGTGGTGGGCTAAGCATACTATGGCCATATGATGTGACGGAATCTCCAATTGTTATCAATCAGTCTTAGGCTAGTTTCTGTATTCATGTTTGTTTGTCTCTTATGTACCTTTGCCCTTCTTCCTTGTATCATCTGAGGATTCTGGTTCCTCTCTCCTCTCCCCATGTCCTAGTTAATATGGCTTATCCTTGCTTAAAGGAGAAGCGTCCGAGGATTCCGGCTCCTCGCTCCTTCCCCTGTGTTCCTTGCCTTTTTCCCTGTCCTTTGTTGTGCCCTGTATCATGTATATCTTGTCTAGTAATATTTATTCCTTGTCTGGTTCACTGTAGTGCCCTGTAACATGTATGTCTTGTCTGGTTATGTTTCGTGCCTGGTCTCCCTGTCCCTTGCTTGTTATGTTTCTGCTATACCCTTTGCTTAGCTTCCATACTCGTGATTCAAGTGATATGCTTCATGCCTGTTCCAGGGTGCCTGCAGGATATATCTTCACTTCATTCTGGACTTCATCCGCTGCCATATCAGGGCGCTGGTGTTTGGCTGCACAACCCTAGGTGCTCAACACCTGGGTGAGTGTGGTCACCCTTCAACCAGGCCCTGTCCATCTCCACTACTGCACTGTGACTCCTGCATACAAACATCGGGTGCGCTGGGTCCTTACAGTCATCTGCTTGGACCCAGTCCGTGACAACAAGTGCATCATTAAAACTAAAATGCTTTATTTTATGAACAGTATTATCCTCCCTTATGTGCTAAACCTATGTAAGTAGAATCTTATATATTTTATATATACCAAATTCCTTTCCTTAATTGCAAATGAAAATGATAATTACCAACCCCTAAAATCCTCTGTAATCCTTGTGTCTTCATTCTTCCTGTGGTGGGGGGATCCTTATAACCCTTTACTAGGTCAGATTCATTTCCTTATAGATTCCAAAATGCCTTCATATTAGCAGTTATCTATTAATGTCCTCTTTCTTTTTATTTACAGATTTAGGTTGGTCTTGGGGGAAAAGAAAGTCCTTCCTCCTTTATCCCTCAGTCTCTTCAGCTTTATTTCTTATTGTTTAACCATATTTGTGCTTTTTCCACCGTATCCAAGATTTCTGTTTGTCTATTTGTAACAACCTGAATTGTTGTTGAAAAACCCCATGAATATCTAATGTTCTTTTGTCTCAGAATAGTTGTAATGTGGCTAACTTTTCATCTTTGGCTTCTAGTATACAACAAAATGTCCTGCAATACTTTAAGGTCTTTAAATGTTTCTTCTTTTAATTGTATATTTCTACTGGCTCTTAAGATTTGAGTTGTAAAATGATAAGATTGAAATATTATAATTAAATCTCTTGGTTAGTTCTCCGGTACCGACCTCAGCTTGGGTATTCGTTCGAAGCTTTCCATTTCTTTTTTTTTTTCCAAATCAAATTTTATTGAGGGTTTTTCAAAAATTTCAAAAGGGGGAGGGGAAGAGGGACAGGGTACAGAAGAAAAAAAAGGGGTTGGGAGTAGGGTCAGGGGAGGGACACACGGATCCATCCAGAGCAGTCATTGTACAGAACGAGACATCATACAATTACAGAGGCAAAATGACGAAAGTAGAAGGCCTGTATCGAAGGAGCAAATGAGGCACAGCAAAGGACTAGTCGAAGCGGCTCAGGAGCTGGACCGTGAGAAAACAAAGGTATAATGCGGAAATGACACGAAGGGAAGCCTAAAAGGCTCCCCGGGCCACATAGGCAAGCCAGTGGAACCATGTGGCTGTGTATCTCTCTCTGTGCTTCAGTGAGACAGCAGAGAGATCCTCAATGATCCTAATATCTTCCACTCGGGACACCCAATCCCGAAGCGACGGGGATTGCGTTTGTTTCCACAATAGGGGAATGAGACTCATAGCAGCATCCAGTAAATGTCTGACAACAGATTTCTTGTAACTGGAGACCGAGTGTGTAGTGTGGTGTAATAGCATGGGCATGGCCCGGAACGGCGGGGGGGAATCAGAGAGCTCAGAGAGCACCCGGTGAACGTCTGACCAAAAGCCCCTAACGCCGGGGCAATCCCACCAGATGTGGAGCAAGGAACCCCCCGTCCTCCCCACATCGCCAGCATCTATCAGGGGTATTGGGGAACATAAGGTGGAGCCGCTGGGGCGTCCGATACCAACGCAACAAAAGTTTGTAGTTTGTCTCCTGGGTTTTAGAAGCCCTGGAGCTTTTGTGTGTGAAGACAAAGATCCTCTCCCAGTCCGCATCCGAAAGGAACACGTCACATTGGGATTCCCAGACCCGGCAGAAAGATGGCTTCGAGGCCTGGGCAGAGTTGAGAAGGAGTGAGTAGAGCAAGGAGACAGCCCCCTCCGGCGGGCGATCCCCAACACACCAGGTTTCAAAGCGAGTTGGGTCCCTGCGCAGGCAGCGCTGATTAGGAAGGCGAGTAATATAGTGCGTCACTTGATGATGGGTAAAGAGCTCCAGCCATGTAGGGCTAGCGCCCGTGTGCAACAACTCCAAGGGCAAAACACGACCATCTCTCAGGAGCCCCCGAATACGAACAGGCAGGGGCAGCCCCAGGTGCCCCAGGTCCGCCCCGGCGCAAAGTCCGGGTTGTCCCACAGGGGCAGCAAGGGCGAGGGCGAAGAGGAGAACGGGGCCCACCGCCCTCCACACCGCCATAGTCGCAGAGATAAAGGGTGTGCGCCTACGCCCCATACCGCGTGCAACACTCTACCCCGCTCGGAGCCCAACTCTAGAGCCACCCAAGGTTTGGCGCGCGCAGGTGAGAGGTTCCAGTCTATGACCCGGAGAAGATGAGTGGCCTGATAGTATTTATGGAAGTCCGGCAGCGCGAGCCCTCCCCTGGATTTGGAGCGGACAAGCTGCGAGAACTTCTGTCTAGGGCTCCTACCCCCCCCAAACGAAACCAGCGACCGCGCGACGGAGAGAAATAAAGAAATCTCGGGGTATCCGAATTGGTAAGGTCTGAAATAGGTACAGGACCCGGGGTAGCAAGTTCATTTTCACAACGTTGACCCGTCCCATCCAGGAGAGAAAGAGAGGCGACCACCGCTTAAGGTCCTCCGTCAGTCTGAGCAGTAAAGGGGTAAAGTTAGCTCGAAAGAGGTGGACAGGGTCAGATGTCAGCCAGACCCCCAAATACTTCATCTGCCCCGGGCACCAGCGAAAGGGAAAGCTAGAGGCAAGGTGCGGGACCTGAGGCGAGGGCACTGAAATGTTTAGTATTTCAGATTTAGAGAAGTTTATTTTCAGATTCGAGAGCTCCCCATAAGAGCGAAATTCCTCCAGAATGTTGGGCAAGGAAACCACCGGGCGATCGACCACAAAGAGCAGGTCATCATCATAGGCGGCCACCTTGTGCTGCACGCCCCCATCACTAAAGCCTAATATGTCGGGATTGCAGCGAATGGCTTCAAGGAAGGGCTCCAGGGTGAGCACGAACAACAGAGGGGACAAGGGACACCCCTGCCTCGTGCCATTCCCGATCGAGACCGGGGGTGATAAAACGCCATTGACCCGAACGCGGGCCGTGGGGGAGTCGTAAAGGGCCGAAACCCACTTCAACATGGCAGGGCAGGGCCCAGCTCCTGGTGTTGCAGAGTAGCGTGCAGAAACGTCCAGTCCACCCTGTCGAATGCCTTTTCAGCATCGTGGACAGGAGCAGAATGGGGCGAGTCTCCGCCCACGCTCTGTGGACGATGTTCAAAAGGCGTATAGTGTTGTCACGGGCCTCATGGCGGGGGACGAACCCCGCTTGGTCCGGGTGGACCAGCTGGGGAAGGAAACGAGCCAGTCGCAGCGCCACGGTCTTGGCGAGGAGCTTAAGGTCGGCATTTAGCAATGATATGGGCCTGTAGCTCTGACAGAGGCAGGGGTCCTTGCCCTCCTTAAGCAGCACGGTAACTGTGGCCGCCAGTGTCTGGGGGGGAAACCTATGGCCCTCCTGAATGGAATTGATAGCCCTAAGGAAATGGGGGAGGAGCCTCTCTGAAAAAGTCTTATAGTACCCTACGGGCAACCCGTACGGACCCGTGCACTTCCCATTCTGGGAAGCCTTCAGCGCCGCAGAGAGCTCCTCAGCAGAGATCGGCTCCTCGAGCGAGGCCGCCTCGTCAGGGGCGAGTTTGCGCCTAATGTGATGGGAGAGGTACCGATGAAGCAACTCGTGCCTGGCCGGTGAGCCTAAAGGAGACCCCGGTTGGTGTATATTATAGAGGGATGTGTAATAGGCGTGGAACACCTCCACAATTTTGGAGGGGAAGGAGGACACTTCGCCAGTGGCGGTCCTTATCCTATGGATATGCGTGAGCCTCTTATGCGGATTCAGTGTCCGTGCCAGGAGCCTACCACATTTGTTGCCATGCTCCTGAAAAAACCTACGATTGTACAGCGAAGCCCGCCTGAAGCGAGAGTTTAAAACATCTGCAAGTTGGCCCCGTAGGGAGGACAGCTCGCCGTACGAAGCATCAGAGAGGGTGTGTTTATGAATGGATTCCAGGTGTGCGATGCGGGAGGTGAGGCGCTCTATCTCCTGGGCGCTTGATTTCTTTCTCTGCGCCCCATGCTGTATAAAAAATCCCAGAATCACACATTTGTGAGCCTCCCAGACAACCAGAGGGGGCGTCTCCTGCGCAGAGTTTTCACTAAAGTACCAGTCTAGTTCTAGCCCCGTCTGAGCCACCAGAGTCTCGTCCAGCAGAAAAGAATCATTAAGTCAACATCGTCCACTCCCTAGGCTTAGATAGAGGTGAAGTCAGAGTCAAGCAGACAGGGGAGTGGTCCGACCAGGTTATCGGCAAAATCGTGCAAGACAATAAGAGGTCAAGATGGGACTGGGAGAGGAAAATGTAATCAATCCGGGAATACCGGTTATGAGGTGCGGAATAGAAAGTGTAGTCGCGGACCTCTGGGTTTAGGGCACGCCAACCATCGACCAGGCGGAGCTCCGCGAGGGATTTACGCATGGAGCGCAACTGGTTCTCTGGGGTACTACAGGTGCCGGAGGAGGTATCAAAGCGGGGAACCAGAGGGGCATTCAAGTCGCCGCCGACTAGCAGTATACCTTCACTAAACTCAGAGAGTAAGGATTTAAAGGAGCGGAAGGCTGTGTGTTGGCCCCTATTAGGGAGATAGATGCTGGCGAATGTGTACATGACCCCAGAAATGAGACACTTCACAACAGTGTATCTACCGGACTCATCCAGGAGAGTGCCCTTGAGTTCGAAAGGTACAGATCTGGCGAACAATACAGCAGTCCCCTGTACCTTGGCCTCTGGATTGTTGCTAAAAAAGCCGGTGGTGAAATGCCTGTCCCTAAGGCTAGGGGTCTGTTCCTCTTTAAAGTGCGTCTCTTGTACAAAAACTACGGAAGCCCTATGGGAACGTAATTCCCTGAGAGCCCTTGACCGCTTCTCAGGAAGATTAAGGGCCTTGGCGTTTACAGAGTAAAGTGTCAACGGAGTCGGACGACAGGCCATCTATGGAAGGATGGAACCCGGCCTCTCAGAGAAAGAGAAGGGGAAAGGGGAGGAAGGAAAAGCGAGAGGGAGGAGGAAAAGTAGGAGAGGATGAAAACGAGGGCAGGGGAGAGGGTAAAGGAGTAGTAGGGAGAATGTGTCGTGTACTGGTAGGAAACCTGCGCCTCAGCCGAGGGAGACAGGACCACCAGTAGTGAGTGTGGCGACACCAAAGCCCCGTGGGGCAAGTCAGGCTAGGAGACAAAGAAGTGAACGTCGCAGCAGCAACAACGTAACGGTGAGTAACAGAATAAAGTAGTGTGCGAGGAACACACCACCCACTCGGTGAAACAAACGTGTACAATGTAACACCAGCATGGATAACGGGAGCAGACACCACGATGCTTTAGAGTATAGAAAGTGGTTAGATATAAGCAGACCCAGAAAACAGCATCAAGTGTACAGTGCATAGGTCGACATGGTACATGAAACGAACAAACCAATAAATCTAACCATATTGGGCGGGAGACAAAAAAAAATAATATATATAGGACAATACATAAATGTGAGTGTGTGCAGAGAAAGCATCGGCTCGATGAAAGAGGACTGCATACCGCAGCTAGAGACTATAGGAAAGCAAAACTTTCCGGAGGCCTGTAGAGCCATTCGTGTCAGTAGGGGGGGGTAACAGGAAAACAAAAAACAAAACAAAACGCCGGGATCCCCAAGACAACAGTAGCAGCAGGCCCGAAATAGAACAAAGAAAATCAGAAATATCATAAAACAAAGAGGCAAACAGAACGGTGGCTCACCTGGGCCATGTGAACACATGGCGGGAAGCGTCCAGAACACGGCGAGGCCCGGCGAGTCCCAAGAACAACTGCGGTGGCGGTCGCAACGGGCGGACTGGCACCCGCAGAGCAGGGAAGCGAAGTCCCAAAAACAAAGTTCAGGCAGCTTCGGGCGTCTCGCCACGGGTGCGGCTAGGGAGCAGGGCCCATCAATCCTCCGGGGGTCGGGAACGATCCTCTCCGTCGCATCGAGTGGAACCCGTGCGTCGGTCACCTCCGGCCCCGCCGCGGAAACGCAGCGTCCAGGGTCCCGAGTCTCTGTTGAGCCAGTCGTCGGTGTCGATCGCCGGCAGGTTCAGGGCCCGGAGAAACGGCTGCACGTCCACGGGGGTCCGCACCGTGGCCACTAGGGCGAAGGGGTGCCCCCAGCAGTAGGCGATCTTGCAGCACCGTCGTAACCGGGCGGAGTGCCCTCCTGGCCTGAAGCGTGTATTGGGAGAGGTCCTGATATAGGGAAATCTTATGGCCCTCAAAGGACCAAAATCGCTGGGCCCTAGCCTTCGCCATAATCTCCTCCTTGAGCGCGTAGCTATGGAGGCAGCAAAATATGTCCCTGGGAGGATCCCCGGGGCCCCCCCCCGTACCTCAGGGCTCTATGAGCCCGGTCGAACTTGTTGGGCTTGTCATCGGGGTTGTCGGGCCTGCCCAAAATCGAAGAGAAGAGGGAGTGTAGGATTCGCTTGATGTCTTCAGGTGAACGAATGAAACCCGCACACGAATGTTGGACCTCCGGCCCCGGTTGTCAAGGTCTTCCAGGTGGGAGAATAGTGTAGCGAGTTGAGAGGTGCAGGACCGTTGGAATGTAGCAAGCCGGCGGTCCACATCCCGCGTCCGGGCCTCAGTAGAAGAGAGCCTCGTATCGAGGCGCGAAATGTCCACCCGCATGGCCGTAACCTCGGCGCGAACCGTCTCCTTCACCTCGGCAACCAGGAGGCTGAAGTCGTCCTTTGTCGGCAGCGACGAAAAAATGCGGCGCCAGTCCCGTGAGGTAGGTTCAGGTGGGTCTTCCATGCGCTGCGGGGAAGGGCAGCCCTCCGATGACTGAGAGCACGTGGGGGTCGGCGCCATGACAGGCTCCTCAGGCTCCGAGTATGAAGGGCCAGGGTATGAAAATATTCCCGGAGGGACGCCGGCGGATGTCTGCCGCTGGTCCCCGGAGTAGCTGGCTCAGCAGGAGCCTTCTTGTTTCGCCCCATGTCAGGCGGAGCAGGCGTTAAACAGAGAATTTAAGAGCGGGTGGTGCGGAGCTCTCGAACTATGCGGCCATCTTCCTCGCCTGGCTAACCACGCCCTCAGAAGCTTTCCATTTCTATGTTGTGTGTCTCCAGAATTATTCCCATAGCTTTCCACAATTCTCTTAAATTACAACGTCTTGATAGGTCTTCTAGTTCTAACTGTTGGTTTTTGTCACATTCTGCCCAGGCTGTGGAGCTGCATATCTTGCTTTAGTTTCTCTGTTTTGCTTCGATCCATTCCTGGATTTCCTTTTGCTCTGTTCTGCTCTTCCATTCCTTGCTTCTGTTTCAGCTCTTTGCTTCAGCTCTGTTTCCTTTATAAGGTGTGCCCCACCTATGTGTTCTGCGCACCCAAATACCGTATTGGCCCGAATATAGGCCGCACTTTTTTTCCCCACTTTAAGTCTTTAAAGTGGGGGTGCGGCCTATATTCGGGGTCTAGCGCCCGACGCCCGGGCAGGCAGCGGGGTTAGGATACAGATCCCCCGCAGCGGTGCAGGGGACCTGCATCCTACTCTCTGATACGCTCAGACAGCCTCCCGTGCCAGCACTTCTCACGGGGGGGGTGCCGGCACGGGAGGTTGTCTAAGCGTCCGCACGATCCCCCAGAGTGGCAGCGTATCTCGGGGGAGGGAGGACAGAGTGGCAGCATATCTCGGGGGGGGACAGAGTGGCAGCATATCTCGGGGGGGGACACAGTGGCAGCATGTTTTTTGGTGCTTTTTTTAAAGAAAAAACTTTTTCTTTAAAAAAGCACCAAACTTTTAGGGTACGGCCTATATACGGGGGCGGCCTATATCCGAGCCAATACGGTAATAAGTGAGTAAATTATATGTGCAACACAAAAATAATATGTACAAAAATACCCTTCCAGCGAGAGTTCCCACACACAGTATCCAAAAGGTTCATATATAAAAGGAAGAGAAAAGAAAAAAATTATGGTGTAGTATATCAAAGTACGTTTTTAAAAAAACGCTATTAAGCAGATCGGACCCTTACAATTTAAAGGGCATAAATATGCCCATACATAGAGTGTGATGATCTCCTTAGGAGCTTCTTTATCCCACACTGGTACTTGTAGATAAAGAAGGTAGGCAGCGGAGGGGAGTAGGTAAAAACGATAATTTTAATGTATAAAAGAAAGGCAAACTTGTTGTCCTCCGTTTCGGATGTCACAGAGTCCAGGCTTCAAACTTCGTAGCAGCGCTACCACAAAGAAACGCCGTCTTAGTCCTCTGATCCACTTCCGTAATGCTACTCCTCCTCCCGATGTCAACACGCACTACGCGTTTCGCTTATCGCTTCATCTGGGCATGCACTCTCGCTGGAAGGGTATTTTTGTACATATTATTTTTGTGTTGCACATATAATTTACTCACTTATTATTTGGGTGCGCAGACACTTGTGTGGTTTTGATTGTATTTAATTTGGAACATTTTGGGGAGTTTGTTCCTGTGTTTTTGCAGCACCACTTCACCAGAAGGTGTAACATTTATATTTAATTAGAATATTGCGCTTCACTTTTTTTGTATTTTGAGTATCACCTATGTTCTGTTTGTCTCAGTCTTCAGTCTAAGGTATGTCTCAGTACTATGTGTTTGGTTTACATGTTTGGTTTACATATTTGGTTTGTTTCGTACCACTGTCAGCAGGGATTAGGGTTAGGACCCACCGTCATTGGAGTACTTTGGCGTAGTGGCGGGCTAAGCATACTATGGCCATATCATGTGACGGAATCTCCAATTGTTATCAATCAGTCTTAGGCTAGTTCCTGTATTTATGTTTGTTTGTCTCTTATGTACCTTTGCCCTTCTTCCTTGAATCATCTGAGGATTCTGGTTCCTCTCTCCTCTCCCCATGTCCCAGTTAAGATTTCCTATCCTTGCTTAAAGGAAGAAGCGTCCGAGGGTTCCGGCTCCTCACTCCTTCCCCTGTGTTCCTTGCCTTGTTCCCTGTCCTTTGCTGTGCCCTGTATCATGTATATCTTGTCTAGTAATGTTTATTCCTTGTCTGGTTCACTGTAGTGCCCTGTAACATGAATGCCTTGTCTGGTTATGTTTCGTGCCTGGTCTCCCTGTCCCTTGCTTGCTTGTCTGGTTATGTTTCTGCTATACCCTTTGCTTAGCTTCCATACTCCCTGCCTGCAGCATCCTGCTCGTATTCTAGTGATATGTTTCATGCCTGCTCCAGGGTGCCTACAGGATTTCGCTTTGTTCTGGACTTCATCCGCTGCCATATCAGGGCGCTGGTGTTTGGCTGCACAACCCTAGGTGCTTATCACCTGGGTGAGTGTGGTCACCCTGCAACCAGGCCCTGTCCTAACTCCACTACTGCACTGTGACTCCTGCACACAATCTTTGGGCGCGCTGGGTCCTTTCAGTCATCTGCTTGGACCCAGTCCGTGACAGTTTTTAAGCATAAGGTTCTGGAGTTTTAGAGTATCCATTTTGTCTTCTATATTTTTTAGCTTATGAGCCAGATCTATTTCTTTTTTTATCTCCTCCTTGTTAGAATTCATTTGGTTTGAAAGTTTCAGGGTGGGATTGGAAGCAGGTTTTTTTTTGTTTTTGTTTTTTTTTTTTGTTTTTTTTTTAAGTCCTGTTACCATTGTTTCTTCCTGGCTTCTACTACTTTCTGGGGAATCTTCAAATTGTGATAACATAAGAACTGATTCTTCCATTGTCTTATATTCACTTATTCTATTTATTGGGGAGAAGAAAGAAGAAATTCCTTTTGTTTGTTTAGTTTCCCTTCTTTCTTTTTTATTTTGGGATTTTACTCTTGTGGCTTTCTTGAGGTAATCTTTGGATTATTTAGATTTAGAGTTATAAATTACTCGTAATCCTCCACTTTGAGTTTAATTCCACTATATTTTGTATTAAATCCTTTCGCTGTAAAAAGTGTGTTCATAGACAAACAGCCTTTTTATTGTTTTTTCTTATTCTTCACTCTCCCTCCCTCCTCCTCCTTTACGTCCTTTTCACCTCCCTTCTCCTCCGGCTTTCTTTTGGCCTTTCTTTTTTTCTTTTCTTCTCTCTTTCTTTTCCCTTTAACCAAACTTATTCAAAAGAATTAAAGGTTTTTATACCATTCAGTAGAAGCCAAAAAGTTTGAGGGAAGTACTTTATTAATAAAGTTTCAACTGTAAGGTCTGTCTTAGACTCATTTGTCTTTACCTTAGACAACTGAAGTAGAACCTCTGCCTCAATAAACTCACATATTTCAAATGACTCAGTCTTTTTTCCTAAATGAGGTCCCATTCCCTCACTTGTAAAAACTGAACAGAAATATTCATTGAGGCAGTCAGATAGACCTTTATCCTCTTCTATATACATTCCCTTTGTTTTTAATCTAACTAATCTTTGTTTTACTTTCCTTTTCTCATTTATATATCTAAAAAATACTTTATCTCCCTTTTTTTACTGAGAAGGCAATTTGCTTTTCTGCATGTGATTTTGCAGCTCTTATAACTTTCTTTGATTGTTTCAGTCTAATTTTATAGATCTGTCTGTCTTCCTCACTTTGGGTATTTTTGTATCTACTTAAGGCGAAATTATTGTCTTTTATGATTCTGGCCACAGGGGTTTCTTTAATTTTTTACTCTTACTGACCAGCCTAATACAATTTTCTGTGATCTTCAATAACACAACTTTTAAATAATACAATTTCTCCTGGACTCCATTTAAATTACCCCAGTCTGATAATGACTTGTTATGAAAATGATTTTCCTAATTTGTGATTTACGTCATAGACAGCAGAATGACAGTAGAATTAATTTAATATAAAAGCTGAACTATTGACCTACTGGTCAATAGTTGTCCTAGGATCCCAACAACAACAACAACAACAAAGTTGCTATTCAACCTATCCTAGCCTGAGGCGATAACAGCCAGTTCTTGTGTGATTGGTGTTGCTTAGTTACAAATAGGCAGAGGTACATTTTGTTTTATTCACATGTGTGTAGGTATAGGATGTGTTAGTGATTCCGGTGTGCATGGTTACAACCGTAATATTGTGCACCTTTCAACCGAAAAAACTGTTACTAGTTTACCATTGATACGGTTGCTATTTACATAGCAACCTATCAATACTATAGTAAAAAACACCTTAAAAAGAAGCATACACCATATGCTAGTGAAACTTCAATCCAGGGCTTGATGGTGCCTGGATCCAGAGGGCTTCACCTGTTTGTAAGCGCCCTGGGTTATAGACCGGAATCCTTCCAACGTTTCATCAAGTAGTCATTATGACCAACGGAGTTCCACTTGATATTGTTTTGCTGGGTTTCTTCATCATCTCTGTAAGCTGACCATCTACCGAAGCTAAGTATTATTGTTATGTTATTGCAATCTGTTAAGACTGGTGTGTGATTTTAATTCTGCTGATCATTAAAGTATAATTACCATTCACCACAGTATTTAAGTATTTCTCACCATATGATCGACTGTAATACCTCATATACCATTTGTATATCAAGATACAGAGTGTATATAGATTAAATAAATGTTATTGTTGTTATTAAGGTTTCCTGATTACCTTAATTAAATAATTTAAAGTTAGAATCAGGCCACAACCACAACAATTGGCGTAGTCGGCAGGATTCACAACATGACTCCTCTACACATATTCTCATTTTAGAAAAGTCAGCTTTTCTAAAATCTAAAAGTTTTGTTTTTGTGTGGTGCAACTCAGTCAGTGTTTGTATATTAAACCACACAGACTGGTGATCACTAGATCCTAATCTTTCACCTACAGAAATATCCATTAACAAATCTCCATTTGTGAGCACTAATTCCAATATGGCCTCCTTACAAATTGGTTCCTCAACTACTTGTTTTAAAGTTAATCCCAGTAGGGAGTTCAGAATATCTGCAGAACCAGCTACTTTCGTTTTACAGTTCACATCAGGGAGATTAAAGTCACCCATGATTAGAACATCCCCCTTTACTGTCATTTTAGCTATTTCCTCCACTAGTAGATTATCTAGTTCTTCTACTTGTCCTGGGGGTCTATAAATCAAACCTACATGAGATATTTTACTTTTGCCAAATTATACTGTAACCCACTATGGTTACAGTACTGTAACCGACTATGGTTCTCCTCACCAACTTGTGTTAAATTAGATTTTATGTTATTTTTCCTCCCCTTTCTGTCTTTTCTATATAAAGACTACCCCGGTATTGATATGTCCCAGTCATTTTTCTCATTATACCATGTCTCAGTAACAGCCACTATATCAACATTCTCAGTTGCCACTACTGTCACCCACCAGGTTACTAAATAAATCGCCTTCCCTTTCTATACTGTCTAGCCCAGTATTTATCCCCCCCCCCATTCCTAGTTTAAAATATCCTCCAACCGTCTAGGCATTCTCTCCCCAAGCACATTGGATCTCTTGCATTTAGGTGCAATCCATCATGACTATAGAGATCTTACCCCAAAGCAAAATCAGCCCAGTGCTCTGAAAAACCCAAAGCCCTCCTTCTTACACCAAGACTTCAGCCATGCATTTAGCTGCTTAATCTCCCGCTGCCTTTCTGGTGTAGTGCATGGCACAGGTAGTATCTCTGAGAATACTACCTTGGAGGTCCTTTTTTTTAATCTTACTCCCTAAAATTACCTTTTAGGACACTCCATCTTCCTCTTAATTTGTCAATGGTGCCAATGTGCACCAAGACAACTGGATCCTCACCAGCCTCTCCCAATTATCTATCCACTCTGAGAACAGCTTTTTATGGAAAGCCCACCTCTGAGTCTGCCTCCCCAACATGCTCACTAAAATGGGCAAATATGTTGGGATGGAGAAACTCTGGGGTGGCTTCCCTCTTCCTCTTCCCTCCCCCACTGCAACCACGTCTAACTGGCGACGTGATGCAGGTCCCCATGAAGGGGGCGGCGCTCCAGCACGCCGCCCTAAGTTCCTCTCCTCCTGCTAACAGTGTGCAGGAGGGAGGGGGAGGAGTAAGGGTGGAGGCTTCCCCTGGAGGGGCGGCACCTCTGTTGCCGTCTCACAGGGAAGAGGTGGTTGGGGGCGGAACAGTGGGTAGAGATCTAGACGTGACGTCAGACGCCACATCTAGGATCTCTATAAAACCCTCAAGCTCCCTTATGTCAGCGCTCAGATATTCTGAGACGCTCTGTGCCCTACACAGCGTTCCCAGTACTGTGCTCTTCAACCTATTTTTATCCTGATTGATCTGTTACCTGACCCTTGCCTGTGACCTGATTACGCTATTTGATTGCTGCCTGGACCTGACCCTTGCCTGTGACCTGATTACGCTATTTGATTGCTTCCGGGACCTGACCCTTGCCTGTGCTCCTGGGCTCCTTCTACCCTGCTGATACAGACGCCAGCAAGTGTCTGACACTCATTCACACAAATCATTAACACATTCATTAATGCAGTCTCACAAATCATTCAAGCAATTCATCTACACATGAATTCATTAATTGTCATACACATTCACACAATTCATCCACACATTTATTCATTCATTCTCATACGCATTCACAATACCCCCTCTCCCCAGCTTATCTGCCCCTTCTCACTATGTTCCCCCTTTTCACTATGTACCCCCTCTCACTATCTATCCCCTCTCCCCATTTCTCACTATCTAACCCCCCTCTGCCTCTCCTCACTGCACCCCCCCTCGCCCTACTTACCTTGTTGCCGGAGCAAGCAGCAACTGCGACCAGGCCCGCGTCAGGGCCTGATTGACTTAGGGGCTGATGGAGCTGCAGCTCCAGGCCCCTACCTTAAAATAGGCCCAGTCAGGACCGGACTGACTGGGCCTATGCGGCCTCTACGGCCGCATTAACTCAGGGCCCCTTAAGCCCGCCGCAACTGCGACCGGGTCTGCCACTCTAAGGGGGGAAGGCCGGGAAGCCCCCACCAGGGGCCGCCACTCTAAGGGGCCGGCGCCTTAGGGGTCTGCGGCTGCACAGGGCTTAAATTAAAACATCTGGGTTTTTTTTAACATCCTCCATGTTAAATAAAGTTAACAAAAACTTTTTATTTAACATGGAGGATGTTAAATAAAGTAAACCCCCCCACCCCGATGTTTTAATTTAAACCCTGTGCGGCCGCACACCCGTAAGGCCGGCCCTGATGGGGGCTTCCCAGCCCCTTAGAGTGGCGGACACGGTAGCAGTTGCGGCGGGCTAAAAATGTTTTAAATGTTCAGTGCAGGGTGCGGATCTTTTTCATGGTTTCTGGGCCAGTCCATGTATTGGAGAGTTTTGGAGAGAAATTTGTCAATAAATAGACAGGGTGTTGGGTGTTAAATTCGACCAGATGTTCTTTCTGTACTCTGTATCTGAACGTGTATCCTGTATTGATTCATTTTGTTTCCATGTCATTTGAACAAAAAAAAAAAACAGGGCAGCAGTTGGCATTGCTGCCGTTGTTGGGTGGTCTTGGAAAACCAAGATTATATATATATTGTAACGGGTTCACCAAGAGAGCTGTAGTAACTCCCAAATATCACCCAGTATCCTCCTGTTGTCCCCGGAATCACTTCCAGCACCAGCCAGCATGCGCACCTTGAAACCCTGCTATGTGTACCCAATAAGTAGACACAACTACCTTGAATTAAGTACAGCAGAAATGAACAGTTTATTGTTGTAAAACATACTCATATAGCCACAGAACTTCATTAACATAAATCAACATTGATAAACAGGTACGTGTAGACAACCCAACCCTTAATCCCCTTTAGCTACTGGCAGCAATCCTGTTATGGGATTAGTTTACACAATGGAGTTCCTGCCTGTTTGGCAGTCAGGCTGGAGCCATCTCTGACTACCTTGGGGCCCTGTATGGCAGGTCATTCTGTCACATACATATATTATATATATTCTGCACACCTGGCACATGACAACATACAACCAAGTAAGATTATGCATTAACCACATAATGGGCACTGAAGATGACCTGCCTTTATTGACAATCTCAGCAGTGGCCATGTTATCTGTAAAGAAAGTGACCGTATCACCTGTCCATGTGCTGCCCCAAAGTGACGCTGCCCCAACTATAGGATATATATCATCTAGGCAGGGGTGTCCAACCTGTGGCCCTCCAGCTGCTGCAGGACTACATCTCCCATAATGCTCTTTCAGTTAAGGGGCTGGCTGAGGAGTATGAGAGATGTAGTCCTGCAGCAGCTGAAGGGCCACAGGTTGGACACCCCTGATCTAGGTAAAGAATAAGCATGGGGTAGCGGCAGGAATTCAGCAGGAGCCAACTCAAAGTCTCTGGTACGGTGTCAAAGTGTTTCAGACTACTCCTAGAACCAAAAGTTAAACGGGTCGCAAAGTAGTATTTCTCCCTCCATTTGATCCCATGCAGATGCCACAAATTCGGATGAATAGGTAACAATTTAAAAGTATTAGTAATATCTGCCCATGAAAACCATGAGCCTCTCCCTGCATGAACTATGGCCTGAATAGCTTTATCCATGGAAAAACCATCAGCCAGTATGAGGAAATTAATGTTGGGACATGTAGAAGAATAAGGCGCAGACAAATGAAAAAGGAAGAAAATCAAAGGGACAGATAATAAATCCTTTCGCCAACTCTTGAGACATTCAAAAGACTCCTGGGACATCCCTTCAATCCCTGTGTGGAAACCATATGATAAACCCTGAATCAGGAACTTCACTAAATCAGGGGAAGGATGAAACTGCAATTTCTCCAAATTTTAGGAATAACGCCCCTGGTCACATAGTATTAGGGTGGGCCCTATGGCATTTAGTACAAATCTGCAGTAGCCTACACTGAAAAAAATGGTAACCAGAGATGTTGAAGTTGTTACACATCTAAGACCTGCCTAGAAAAGAGATGGGTCTTCCCAACTTATCATGCGTTTTAAGGAGGGAGGGAGTGGACGTTCCCGCAGAGCCAGTTGAGGGAGGGCTGTCGGTAGAGGGAAAAGAATTAGCTGAGTGGGCCGTGGACTGGCAAATATGGCAAGCAGGAGTTTTGAGTCCTACTAAATTTCTACAAAATAATTCCGTATCCACCTGACTCCAGTCTGTAATATAATTAAACTGAAAAGTGGAAAATGATCTGTGGTAATCATAAAAGGCCCCATATTTGCAACCCAATTCCACAATTTTAAATAAACAATGGTCAAATTCCTCCCTTCTATTAGGGAATGCTGAGCAGATAACATCCCTGTAAAGTCTTAAAGCCAGGACAAACTTGGGACAGATAAGTCTGGGGTCTTTAGATTTGGGGACCACTGAGACTTCACCGCGGGAGAATGCTTTATTATCTGCCAACTCATGAGAACTGATAAGGAGGGAGACCAAATTAACATCTTTCCCCTCCAGGATATCTTCCTAAGAGTACCCTGAATATAATGGGCTGGAGAAGTCGAAGGAGATCTGCTAGTGAATGTACTTGACCCCAGGGCCCCTGAAGGGGTAGGTCCAGAATTAGGTAGGACCTGTAGGGGGGAAGGCAGCCTGCCCGAGCAGGCTGGGCTTCCAAATTGGCCTCTCCTCTCATGAATGGAGGAGACCAATGTGACTAGTGAGGTGAGCATGTTCCTGGACCTAGGAGGAGGAGGAGACAGGGGACTTAGAAAACAGTAGGCGAAAAAGTTCCGCTATCCTAGCCGTGGCCGAAAATGGAATGCCTCTCCTCGTTAATTCCGCCGTCAATTTGGGAATCATCCAAGCACGTAGGGAAGGTGAGGCGGCAACGTCTGACTCTGGCGCGGGTGAGCGGGGAATGGAGGACCCCTGTTATTCGGATTGGTATGACATTCAATCAATATATAAAAGGAGCCTAGTCAGGTACCACAGGCCCTAGGACCTATATCTAAAAATAACTCTATAACTAAACAAGCTCTGTGATGGAGTGGGATGAAAAACATAGGGGGATGCCTAACTAACTAATATCGAGGCACGAATGACTAGCTCGAGTTACGTAACCTCCAAACGAGGAGGGGAGCTTGCCTCGGGGTGGGTGTGGGAGGGGCAACTGACTAGTTCAAGGAGGTAGACTACCTATATGGTGACGTAACAAGATCTCAGAACTGCCCCCTATCTAACTCACTAAACCTGACATTCTAAGGTTAAAAACCCTACAAAATTACCTGTTCCTAAGTTTAATGACCCACCAACAATCTGAGGTGGCGGTCCCCTCAGTGACTGTTTGAGAGGTGCCTAGGTAAAGGAGAACTATTGCAGAATAGTACTGGGAGACCTAAAGCAACAAATACACAACCACGAGAACTGGAAACTTAACCTAAATAAAAGCACACCTAACAAAGGGTTAACCGCCTCATCAAACCGCCAAAATCTAATTCAACCCTCTCTGCCCCTAGCAACAAAACATAAAAGCAGAACCAGCACAGTGAAAATATGAAAAAGAAAAAAAAAATTGCACGGACAAGCTGTAACGTGAATACCGTAAAGACAAACCAAGGGAATGTAAACAAGCTGAGGATAGGCAAATTAATCTCCGTAAAAGGTGGAGACGTAGTAACATGAACCCAACAGTATTAAAGTCCTATATCACAAAGATGTATTGCCAACGATATATTGTAATATAAGTGCATATAGACAAGTAAGCGTGCTTAAGAATGTGTAGTGCAGGACTAATCGTACATAACATGTATCATAATAGAAAGGGTTAAACAGTCAAATGCTGGTATTTTAACCCATCTCATGCATGAGATTCTACCACCACCCTTTGCCAAAGTATATGTTAGTAATTTTTGAAAAATTTTATTTGGGAAGTGCACATTTTTTAACTTGGAACTTTGACATATGGTCCTTCTGCCACCGTGTCCTATTTGGAACATCATTGAACTGTCTTTGAAGACAGTTCAAGATGAGAGAAAGGCAATAGTAACTCAAACAACCACTCTTTACAATCAAGGTATGCAGAATACCATCTCTGAACGCACAACACCTTGAAGCAGATAGGCTACAGCAGGTGCCACTCCCGTCAGCTAACAGGAAACTGAGACTACAATTTGCACAGGCTCACCACAATTGAACAAAGGAAGACTGGAAGAACGTTGTCTGGTCTGATGAGTCTCGATTCCAGATGCTACATTCAGATGGCAGGGTCAGACTTTGGCGTAAACAACATGAAAGCATGGATCCATCCTGCGTTGTATCAACAGTTCAGGCTGGTGGTGGAGTAATGGTGTGGAAGACATTTTCTTAGCACACAGTGTGCCAATTCCCCTCTGACACCAACAAGTCATTTTCGTCCACACAACTGCTGCTCACTGGATATTTTCTCTTTTTTGGACCATTCTCTGTAAACCCTAGAGATGGTTGTGCGTGAAAATCCCAGTAGACATAGTAGTTAACGGACATATAGATCAGCAGTAAACGAACGTTTCTGCAATACTCAAACAAGCCCGTCTGGAACCAACAACCATGCCACGTTCAAAGTCACTTAAATCCCCATTGTGATGCCCGGTTTGAACTTCAGCAAGTTGTCTTGACCACATCTACATGCCTAAATGCATTCTTTTTTCTCCACAGCTTCATATTTCCCCATTGCATCCTGTCCACACACACTCCACCTACCCGCTCCATTGACTTTCATAACTCAGGTCTATGTGGACGTCTTTATGCATTTCTTTTAGTAGCCGGGATGCTGTATTGTGTATAAGAGATGTATATGTCCGTTAACCTCCCTTAGGCCTGTATGCTTTTTGCCCTTGCTGCCCTTGCCCTGTGCGCATAGGTTGGCGCACACTCGCACATCTACCTCATCACACTCTTCTGCACATGTGTACTTACACAAACACCTATATAATTTTTTTTTTGTGGTGGTGGTGGTTATACATGCCGGCATGTGTCACTATACTTACAGGCCCGCATCACCTCTGTTTATTGTTTATGTGTAATTTGACATTCATTTTGACGCCTCCCCCTTTTTCTTTTGGGCGGACTATGTGCTGCTTACTGTTATTACCACACGCTCACACCACATCCACTCTTTTTGAGGGGTTGGGGGGGTTAGGGGAGAGAGGGTGGCGTGTCCGTGCAGTACCTTCTGTTGCTCATGCTTGCTGGAAACCGTATTAAATTATGTATACTTTTTTTGCTCTCCTTTTGATCCGCCACTTTTACGGACGGGGGACAACTTGCTCCCAGCACCATCCCATATGGGATGGCTAACTTTCCCGGGCCGGCATATGTTGCTCCACCTGCGCGGACACATCGCCTCTGCTTATTGTGTATGTATAATTTTATGAGCTACTTCTGGCATCCATGCTCTTTAGAGCCTCCGCAAATGCGATGATGCGATACCATGCACCTGTACCCGCGGGCGACCGTTGGCGCACCCACACGCACATTAAACATTAAAGTAAGAGAACACTTGGGAAATAGTGACCATAACATGGTTTCATTTGAGATTAATTCCAAAAAGCAAATGGGTAACTGCTCTACCAAAACACAATTTCAGAAGGGCAAACTTTGACAGGCTAAGGTCGACCATGGAATGTATAGACTGGGATGGATTGTTCTCTGGGTTAAACACAGAGGACAAGTGCACCTTTAAGCACACATTGTAAAGTTACACATCCCAATTATATACCTATGGGAAACAAATACAAAAGAAACAAATCAAAACCAATGTGGCTTACCTGGAAAGTAAAACAGGAAATAAGGAATAAACAATTGGCATTTAAGCATTATAAAAGCGAGGGGTCGGTAGTATCATTTATGGCATACAAAGATGCCAACAAAGCCTGCAAAAAGGAGATTAAAATGGCTAAAATAGAAAATGAGAAATGAGGTAGTGAGGACAGAGAGGAAGCCGACATCTTAAATGCTTTTTGTCTTCTTCTGTTTATATCAAGGAAGAACCAATGACGGAGCCCATGCTGGCTAATTTTAAGGAACTGTTGCAGAAAACATGGGATTGGCTGACACAAGAAAACGTTCTCAAGCAATTAAATACTGTTAAGGTAGACAAGGCCCCTGGACCGGATGGTATACACCCAAGGGTACTGAAGGAGCTAAGCCTAATTCTGGCCCAACCATTATTGCTAATCTTTAGGGATTCTTTCAGCTCGGGCATAGTTCCATTAGATTGGCGCAAGGCAGATGTTGTGCTCATATTTAAAAAGGCATCAAAATCTCAACCGGGCAATTACAGGCCAGTAAGCTTAACATCGGTAGTGGGGAAATTATTTGAAGGGTTGCTAAAGGTATACATTCAAGATCATATCTTGATCCATAATCCAATTAGTAGAAGTCAACATGGATTTGTGAAAGACCAGTCTTGTCACACCAACCTATTAGCATTCTATGAAGAAGTTAGTGAAAATATAGACCTGGGGGTGGCTGTAGATGTTATTTATTTGGACTTTGCTAAAGTATTTGATATGGTTCCGCATTAAAGGCTACTCTATAAATTAACAGAAATAGGCTTAGGGGCAAATGTCTGTATGTGGATCAGAAATTGGCTAAAAGATAGAATGCAGAGGGTTGTTGTGAATGGATGTTTCTCAGCCTGTATGCAGGTATTAAGTGGAGTGCTCAGGGTTCTGTCCTCAGTCCTCTTCTTTTTAATTTATTTATAAATGATCTCCCAAGCTGAATTGAGAGCCATATCCCTTAAGAAAAATTACTGCAGTTTTTTCTGAAGTAATACTGCAGTTTTTTTGACATGAAAAAACTACAATACGGAAAAATTCAGAGCAGAATGGAGATTAAACTCTAATTTATTGAAAAAAGAGATTGATATTGAATACATAAAGAAGACAACGGAATACTTTTTCATGGAGAATGACTTAGAAGGTACATCAGCTTTGAATGTATGGTGTGCTTATAAGGCGGTCATTAGGGGGCATTTTATTAAACTCGGTGCTTATGCAAAAAAAAAACAGATGCTAAATTATCCGACCTATATATAACTCTGTTTCAGTTAAATATGCTAAATAAACAGAACCCCACTAAATATAATGCAGACAGAATTAAAGAAACAAAAGATAAGATAAACTCCCAATTATTAGATAATACTAATAAAGCCCTGATGAGCTTGAACTCAAGGAGATATTACAAAGGGAACAGGGCAGACAAAATGCTGACTAACCAATTAAAGAAATGAAGGGAGGATAAAATGATATCTAAAATTATATTCAAAGGGAAAACTTTTTTAGCACCTAACGAAATAGGACAGGCCTTTAGTCAATTCTATGCAGACTTATATAATTTATCTAATACAGCTACAGAAATTGAGTTAAATAAATATTTTCAGGAAAGATCATTCCCTAAGCTTCTCAATCAGTCTATAGATAGTCTAAATAGAAGAATCACTTTAGAAGAAGTACATAGGGAAATTCGAAGATTAAAAGAAAAAAAAGCCCCAGGCCCAGATGGCTTTGATGCCACTTTTTATAAAGTTTTCATAGAGGAGATTTCTCCACACTTAGTTCAAGCATTTAATGAGGGTATGGAGATAGGGATACTTCCGGAAGAACTATTGCGGGGGAATATTATCCCAATTTTAAAAACAGGGAAGGACCCAGAGAATATAACTAGCTACAGACCCATATCTCTTTTAAATACAGACATAAAAATATATGCAGGAGTCTTAGCCCATAGATTAAGTGTGGTCTTACCACAATTGATCCACAAGGATCAAGTTGGATTCATAAAAGGCAGGTTGGCGGCTAATCATATAAGGGCCCTAGTGGGCATATTTGAAGAAAATGCACGCAAGGGAGTTCCCCAGCTGACCCTGTCATTGGACGCTGAGAAAGCTTTTGACAGGGTCAGCTGGAGATTCATTGCTGAGTCTTTGAATGCTTTTGGAATAAAGGGTAAATTTCACCAGGCCACCATGGCCCTGTATGGTAAACCCATGGGTAGAGTAGTGGGCTCCAGCATAAAATCAAATTGGTTCCCCATTTCAAATGGCACGAGACAGGGGTGCCCTCTTTCCCCTTTGCTATATGTGCTTTCGCTGGAATCGCTGGCGAGGGACATTAGATCCAATCCAGATATTGTGGGCTGTGGAAAGGGCAACCAACAAAAAATAAAGTTATATGCGGATGACGTATTACTTACAGTCAGAGACCCCTTAAATTCTCTAATGAAGACAATGGATTTAATACATCAATACAGTTTGGTTTCTAACTATAAATTAAACATAAAGAAATCCATTGCGCTCCCCTTTCGCATTGATGTAAAACAAAAGAAAGAAATGGAGAAAATAGGACTTAGTTGGGCTAATCACTCACTTTGTTATTTGGGAATTAAAATTTCTACTACCCCAAATAATTGGATGGAGATTAATCTCCTCCCATTGATAAAAGAAACTAATCTCTATTTTAAAAATTGGCGTAGTTTGTATATATCTTGGTGGGGGAGGATAAACGTGGTCAAGGCATACATCTTACCCAAATTTTTGTATATCTTTAGAATGATTCCTTTGAGTATACCTTATAGCTGGATGGAGCTAATCCAACGATCCTTTAATAGATTCATTTGGGCAGCTAGGAAACCAAGATTGAAACTGCAATTGATTTCAATGAATAAATCACAAGGAGGTCTAAGCGTGCCACTTATTCAAGACTATTCACAAGCGGCTATATTTTTACAAGCATGTTTAACACAGAGAAATGAAGCAACTCAAGAACCGTGGTATAGAGCAGAGATCCCAAGAAATTACCCATATAATAATTTACAAACTATTTTTTGGTTAACGACCAAAAAAGCCACTCATATAATGGAAACGGCAAATAGTACGGTTCTGAGACAGCTCCTTAAAAATTGGAATTGGGTAAAAAGTCAGGCAGGATTAAAAGATAAGATCATAACGAACCTTCCACTCCATATTTTGGGAAATTGTTTGGAGAATACAAATTTGAAACCCTGGAGCCAAAGAGGCATACTCTCAATAAAAAACTTGACGGATGGAATTGCTATTAAATCCTTTTCGCAACTCCAAATTGAATACCAGCTTCCAATTGAAGAATGTTATAATTATTTAAGAGTAAAAAGTTTCCTACTAAAGTCACTAAAGTGGAATTTAAACCCCAAAATACAAGAACTCTTAGTCTATTTGACCGAAGGAAACACTCAGCGAAAAGCACTTTCAAAGGCGCTTCAACTTATAGCATTACTGAAAAAAGATTATACCCCTTTGGCCCTAAAAAAATGGGAGAAGGATCTGGGAAGTAGAATTACTATAGAGGACTGGAATAAGTCGTTGAATCTAACGTATAAAAATATACACTGCCTAAACTTGAATGAGGTACAATATAAATTAATGAATCGTTGGTATCTAGTTCCTACAATTTTAGCAAAAATGTATCCAAACAATATACCGAACTGCTGGAGATGTGGATATTTTAAGGGAGATTTTCTCCACATATGGTGGTTCTGTCCCCTTTTAAATAGACTGTGGATGAAAATATCGGAAAAACTTATAGATATATTCGGCTCGCATTGGACATTAACTCCAGATAGAGCGTTACTACATCTGAATTTACCTAAAGCCACAAGTCAAGAAATACAACTATTATTACATATATTGACAGCCATTAAGATAGTAATAGCTAGAAAGTGGAGATCCCCAGAGCCAATATCATGGATAATAGTAAGATCGCAAATCCTACACCAATGCCACATGGAGAAATTGATTACAACACAAGACAGAGGTACTATTAAAAATCAGGAAATATGGGGAAAGTGGATCAACCTCATTTCAGACGGCAAACTGGATTAGAAATAAGTCTGTCTAAATACTTTATATCTACTTTTCTTTTGCCCCTGGCTATAGGCTAAGGAAACAAATAAGGCCAATATATCTTAGTAACGATAATGGAACATATTTATACACTAATATGTAAATGCGAAAACCCAAAATGAGCCCATGCTTACATACTCGGTATATTTAATTTATGGCATCACGGAATCCACAATAACTGTTGTCTCAGTTTTGTCAAGTTTTTTAATTGTACATTGTTTTGTTATTTGTCCTAATATTGTATTGTATTCCTTTTTTTTATGTTGTATTTTATACTTAAAAAAAACAAACAAATAAATAAAAAAAAAAAAAAAAAAAGAAAAAACTACAATACTGCACTTTTATTGCAGTATTACTGCACATTTACTGCACGTTTACTGCACTTTTACGTCATTATATTGCAAACTTACAGTTGTACTGCAGTTGTACTGCAGCTTTATTGCATTTGGGTTCCTTACAAAAATAATTGCAGTAAAACTGCAGTACAGTGAAGTACAAATGCAGTAAAACTGCAGTAAATGTGCAGTAATACTGCAGTAAAACTGTAGTAATTTTTCTTAAGGGATATGTCACAGTTTTTGCTGATGACACAAAATTAGGCCGGGTAATTCAGACTAATCTTGATGTTTCTTCTTTGCAGGAAGATTTAGACAGAGTTAGGGACTGGGCGTGCAAGTGGCAGATGAGGTTCAATACAGAGAAATGCAAAGTTATGCATTATGGTAAAAAATCCTTGGGGGAAACTACCAATGAGAAGGATTTAGGAATAACGGTTGACAACAGACCCGCAGGTCACACAGCCCTGCGCATAAACAATTGGTGGCTGTCGAAACGGCTTTGCTGAGACTTCCTGCATGCTCCTTGCTATGGCTCTCGGTCCCGACTGCACGGGGAGCAGCTTTGCCTCAACCCTTCATACGGGCCACCCTTGATGTCTGGTTTCAAGTTCTTAGGAAGACGCAACTATCCTCTGTGCCCTCGCCTCTGACACCCGTTAGGAATAAGCCTGATTTCTCCCCTGGGATGAGCGGTGCCCTCTTGCGTGGCCGGGAGGTCAGAGATCCACACTTATCTCTCCAGCGAAGGCCTTAAGCCCCTGGACCAGCTTTCTCCCCGCTCACCCCCTCTTTTCTGGACATGTTCCATTATGCTCAACTACGCAACTTTGTTCGGTCGCTACCCCGGAGACACAATCTATCGCGTGCACTTACAGCGTTTGAAGACCTCTGTGTAGCTGCCGAGATCCCACCCCATGGCATCTCGCTGCTCTATGGTTTACTCCTTGAGGCACTCAACCTGGTGCCACCTGTGTTCATGGCGCGGTGGGAATCTGAGCTGCAGGTTGCTTTTACAATGGAGCAATGGGAAAAAGATATGCGTCCTCACTCACTGCTGCTCCAGGAGTACCAATGACCAGGAAATGTCCTACAAACTACTTGCTGTATGGTACCGACCCCCAGCCTTGACATCTTTATACCGCACTGATGTGCCGAACAGGTGTTCGGCACATCGAACGGGGATGTGACGCCTCCCCGGGCTCTCTCCTGCATTTGTGGTGGCGGTGCCCTCGCATAGTTCATTTTTGGAAATCCATTCATACCTAGTTGCAACACCTCACGGACAGCAAAGTTCCGTTCGCACCAGAGTTCTGTCTTCTCCTTCATACTCCCCTCTCGGAGCGTTGGTTCCGCCGGTCTATCATGCGCCATCTCCTTATGAGGGCTAAGGCGCTCATCCCATTGTACTGGGGCGACCCGCTCCGCCTACTTTTAAAGAATGGGTCCTCCGGGTTGAGCAAACAAGGATCCTAGAGGAATTACATTTACTTGCCACGGGAGCGGTGGAGAGATACAGGAAAACTTGGTTCCACTGGCTAGAGTTTGTCACCAAAGAAAATCCACTTGGGGGCGCTCATATAAGAAAAAAGGAAAGAAGACAGACCATAATAGTGTAGACTGTTTCAGTAATGAAATCAATGGTTGCACTCACCAAAAAAGTGTGGTTTTCAAGCGTTTTCTTAATATATCTTGTATGACCCAATGGTGCAGTATGTCAATCAGACGTAAAGTGAATAATATAACAATTGCACTCACATGGAGTTTTGCACACCAGAACATGTGCAAACAAGCTTGTTCATCTCCCAGTGGTTTCCTGTCTGTATTCTTCTTTTTGTAGGTTCCAATAAAGTGCCAGTGGATAAATAATGTAATTAAAATGTATTTATTCCGGGACTAGCCCAACTTCCATAAATAAATAAATAAAGTTATATCTATTTAAAATCATAGATAAAAACAATAAAAGTACATGTGAAGATCCTCAACGCGTTTCGCCACCAAGGCTTCCTCAGGAGATATTCGTAGTCAGTAGGTAATCGACGTTGTATGCATAATTGCGTGGAGGTAAGGGAAGTTCTAACATCTCTGACGGACAGCATCCACCAGGGGGAGCGTGTCGCCATGGAGACATATATCGTCCGAAAACGGCATCTGTTATAGTCTTCATTATGGACATCATAGTCCTTCAAGGTAAGTAATGTACAGCTCGGAAATAAAAAGAAAACGAGTGAGAAATGCCATAGTTACGATCATATTCTCCAACATCACTATATATGGAGACAAATAAGGGCGGACAAAAAAGAGACTTGGCCTAGATATTGAACCTTGCAGTGACATATTCACCCAGTGGAGTGGTGCAATATAATCAAAGAAAAACGAGTGGATCAAAAAATGGAAATAGAAGGATGTCTTCCTCAGAATACAGAGAGACATGTACATAAGTGCCTTCTAACGGATAATTCTGTACATGTGTGTATATCCCAGCTATATATATAGAGAGAGGTATTTAGATAAGGGATGCCTTATCTAGATTTTATAGATATATACATATGTATGTATTAACTGTCTGCATCTGCATTTCTATATATGCCTATATTACAGTCTATATTTTGTGTTCTAGGTGAACATCCAAGTTGCATGTTCATATTTAACCCCTTCGCGACCTTTGCCGGTTCAGGACCGTCATGACAAGAAGGTTACTAAATGACCTTTGACGGTCCTGAACCGTCATAAAATTAAATAAGCTTAGAAAGTGATCAACGATCACTTTCTTCGCTTAAACGGCGTTACTGTAATGCCTCGATGTAACGCCGAGATCGGCATCGGGGGCCATGTCTTGCCCCTCCCCGGGGCGTCAACAGCCGCCATACATTGTATGGCGGCGGACGCCCGTTTTGAAAACGTTTAGGAGGCGATCAACGGTGTTCTTCGCCATCAGCAAGATGGCGGCGGCCCGGGAAAAAAAACAATAAAGATGAAAGAGTTCGCTAGACGGTCTCCAGACCCTCTAGAGAACTCTGGGTCCACTTGCAGGTTGAATACGGGTACTGCATTCAACCAAGCAAGTCAATGGAACCCAGCTTTCTAATCACTATGTGATTAGTAAAATATTAAAAAAAAAAAAAAAAAATGGAAAAAAAAAAATGTGCTAACATTTAAAAATAATTATGCAGTGATGTCACTAGATGAACCATCCAGTACCAGCAAAATGTGTAAAAAATATAAAAAAATAAAATAAAATAAAAAAAATAAAGTTTATTATTTTGAGCAAGTGCTAAAATTTCGCAAAAATCTCAACAAAGAGTTAAAATAAAAGCACTTCAAATACCCAAGGGGTGTCTAATATATAAAAAAAATGGCCGAGCTCAAAGATAGGGCATAGGTACAGACTGACCAAAATGGAGAAAAAAAGCGCACTTCCCAAATGTGGCATTTTAAATCTCAAACAACCCGACAAACCCATGCATGTCAGGTATCACTGCACTCAGGAGATGTTCCTGAACACATATTGGGTTGTTTTTTGACAGTGACACATACCAGAACCTGTATATCTATAACTAAAGTACAATTTGTGTGAAAAAAAATTAAAAAAAATTACTATTACAAAGTTTGACAAAGTGTAGTTCTATAATTGGTGCATGGAAAGGGTTAAAATAACAGCATTTGGAATACCCTGGGGTGTCTAGTTTTCAAAAATATATGGTTTGAATGGGTTAAATTGCGTTAACCCGCTTCAAAGATATTCCAAAGAGGAGATGGAGGCAGAATGACCAAATGACCACCTGGATTACGCATGCCCCCAAAGTAGCCTTTTACCAGCCAAACAATCTGACAAACCCATGCATGTGGGGTATCGCTGTACTCAGGAGATGTTCCTGAACACATATTGGGGGGTTGTTTGACAGTGACATATACCAGGACCTGTATATCTATAACTAAAGTACAATTTGTGTGAACAAAAAAAATAAAAAAAATTACTATTACAAAGTTTGACAAAGTGTAGTTCTATAATTGGTGCATGGAAAGAGTTAAAATAACAGCATTTGGAATACCCTGGGGTGTCTAGTTTTCAAAAATATATGGTTTGAGGGGGTTAAATTGAGTTAACCGGCTTCAAAGATATTCCAAAGAGGAGATGGAGGCAGAATGACCAGATTTGTTAAAAAAGATTTGGAAATCATAAAACGCTGCTTGTACTTATTGCCCTATAACTTACAAAAAACAGCAAAAAAACATAAAAACATTAGGTATTTCTAAACTCAGGACAAGTAGTAGAATCTATTTAGCTAGTTTTTTTACTTGCTTTTTTAGGTGAGTAAAAGATTTTTCAAATAAAAGTCATAAAATGTGTTTTTTTTAAATTTTTCACCATGTTTTTTTTTTATTTTTTTTATAGTAAATAAGATGATACAATCAATGGTATCTGAAGAAAGCCCATCTTGTCCTGAAAAAAAACAATATATAACTTATGTGGGTACACTAAATGGGTGAGGAGAAAATTACAGCTGAACACAAGCACCACAAAAGTGTCAAAACAGCCTCGGTCCCACAGGGTACAAAACGAAAAATGAGCCCGGTCCTTAAGGGGTTAAATTAAAAAAATTATAAATAATTATATATCTCAATTTATATCTGTATATGTTTGAATAAACTGTCCACATCTATGTGTATGCCTATATTCAAATAAAGGATAATATATCCATATCTGTGTTTAAACCTCCTTTCTGGTAGGTTTTTAATTTAAAAATCCACTCTTTCTTTTTTAGAAATATTTTCTACAGAATTCCCACCTCTCCAATTTGGTGGTGTTACATCAATCCCCATGATCTTAAAAGTTTCTATTGAAAATTTCGGGCATGAATTACAATGTCTTGGTGCACTGTGTTTTAAATTTTTGTTTATAATGTTGCCTAGATGTTCTAAAATCCTCTCTTTTAGAGGTCTTATAGTCCTGCCCACATATTGTATTCCGCTTCCACATTGTAGTAGATATACCACATATTTAGTGTTGCAGTTTATAAATTCATATATTTTCCCTGTTTTTTTACATGAAAAATTAATTGTTTTTTTTGGTAAGTGTTTACACATCTTGCATCTCATGCATGGGAAAAAGCCCATCGGTTTGATGCCTAAAAAAGAAGAATTCATATTCTGTTCTTGTTTTATTCTTGGGAGGACACTTGGGGAAAAATATTTTTTACTGTGGCTGTTCTCTTATATATAATTTGTGGTTTTTCCGGTTGTATTGGACCCAGAATGGCATCATTTTTTAAAAATGTGACAGTGTTTTTGCATAATCCTCTTAATCTGATGTGCTTTAGTATTGTATTTTGTTAAGAAGGAGTAACTGAAGTCTTTTTTGTTTTCTTCCTTATGATTATTTGGTTTTCCTTTTAGTAATACATGCCTATTCATCTGTTCCACTTCTGTTAGGCTCTCCTCTAACAGTTGATTGGGTATTTATTTTCTATAAATGTATTTTTTTGTGTTTGAAAAAGCACTTTTGGGATATTGTTTAACCAGGCTGGAAGATGACAACTGGTATAGTTAATATATATCCATTAGCATCTGTGGGTTTTATATAATTCCTTGAACAGATTTTTTTACCTTCTGTAAATAATTCTAGGTCCAAAAATGGTATCCCCTGTTCCTGTATATTAGAGGTGAAATTCAAAATATATTGATTGTTATTTATACACTCTATAAATTAATTGAGATTTGCTAAACTACCCTTCCATATAATAAGGACATCATCTATAAAGCGTTTCCAGAGGACCAGGTCCGCCCCATAGGGATTATTCTGCCAAATATATTCTTGTTCCCATCTTGCTACAAAAATATTCGCATAACTCGGGGTGAACCTGGTCCCCATAGCCGTACCACATAATTGTAAGTAATACTTGTTTTCGAACCAAAAATAATTTTATTTTAATATGAATTCTATACAATCTAGTATGACATTTTTTGTAGATCTGTGATTTCCGTATCTTGTGTAAGTGTCTGATTGATAGCATCAAGCCCTTGTTCATGTCTAATAACTGTGTAGAGGGAGGACACATCCATCGTTGCCCATATCCACCCCTCTGACCATTCTATAGTATCTAAAATGTTAAATAAATGTGTGGTATCTTTAATAAAGGATGGAATCTTTGGGACATATTTTTGTAGAAAGAAATCCACATATTCTGATGTGTTACATGTTAAAGATCCTATCCCGCTAATAATCGGTCTACCTGGAGGTTCTATTCTGTTTTTATGTATTTTGGGTAGAAAGTAAAATACCGGGGTTTTTGGATGTTCTTCCTTTAAATACTTATGTTCTCGTTGTGTTAGTATACCTTGAATCATGCCCTCCTGTAATTTATTATATAGTATGGTACTAAATTCTTTTTAGAATTTTGTATGTCTCAGTATCACCTAAGATCCTTAGGGCTTCTTTTAAATAATACGCACAACTTAAAATAACTGTAGCTCCTCCCTTGTCTGCTGGTTTTACTACTACATCATATTTTTAAGGTCCTTGATTGAATTTTGTTCCAATTTACTTAAATTACATGTTTTCTTTTTAAATTGTAATTTAAGGTCTGTGAACACTTCAATGTGTTCGCGTTTTTCACTTTGTAGATTTGGATCTTAACTGTGTATGTAAAAATTCATTTTGAATTGGATCGTTTTGTGTGGTGAATACTGGTTCTCCTTTTTTTTTGTTTTTTTCACTGTTAATTTTCTTAAAGATTTTTGTATCTATAAATAAATCAAATTGATTTGGCTCTTTTGCTGGGGCAAATTTTAATCCTCGTCCTAATAGTTGGATCTCATTTGGTTGTAAGTCTATCCCAGATATATTAATTATCCCCAAGTCCTCCGGTTTTCTTTCTTTTTTTTTCAAAATCAAATGTTTATTTGGTTTTGTTTTATAGTGGGGGGGAGCGGGATACAGAAGGAAAGAGGGGAGGGGGAGGGGGAAGGATATCACCTTCATCAATACGCATGTACAAAACATGGAAAACAATATCCGCAAATAGTCGTAGTGTACAGTAGCCATACAATGGACGATGAGGAGTTCACAGGCACAGAATAACATAGCAGGACAATCAATGGCAATCCACAAACCTCGAGAGGGCAAGTAGAGGGTCTGGTGGTCTCCACCAGCCCGGATATAAGGGGAGCGAGATAATTAAGGGCTGAGTCCACTCACGTAAGAGCGCCAATAATACCAGGTAGCCGTATAGGCTTCCCTGAGTTTAATGGTGGAGGCGGAGAGGTCCTCAATCACGCGGATTTCCTCAACTCTAGAAATCCACGCCTGCAACGTCTCTCCAACATAAGGGTATGAGGTGTCTGACAGCGTCAAGCAGGTGTCTAACAACTGACCGCTTGTACTGCGAAATAGACAGTGTGGTATGGTGCAGGATCATTGACAACGCTCGGAAGGGCATCAGTGAGCTCCAACAGTACACGATAAATCTCTTTCCAGAACACCTGGATCACCGGGCAGTCCTACCAAATGGGGAGCATGGTGCCTACGTCACCGCCACACCTCCAGCAAAGATCCGAAACGTTTGGATAGTATGAAGTCTCTGAGGTGTACGGTACCACAGGGAAAGGATCTTGTAATTCGTCTCCTGATATTTAGTCGCCCTAAAGCTCTTATGCGTGAGGGTAAAGTCCAGTCCGCGTCTGAGAGTTGCGTCGCACAAGAAGATTACCAAGTCGAACAGAAGGGGGGTCTGGAGTCGGAAGAAGTTGTCAGTAACATAGCGTAAAGCAAGGAGATGGCTGGTTGGGGAGAGTGGCAACATAATGGGTTATCTGGTGGTACGTGAAGCGGTCCCGCCAGGAGGGTAGAGGAGAAGTGTGGAGGGCTGCTAAAGGCAGGACCCCCCATTCCCCAAGGAGTGCATGTAAGCGGACCGAGAGAGGGGCGCCAAGAAACTGCAGGCATCTCCGATCCCGTCCCGGTGCAAAGTCTGGATTCCACCAAAGGGAAAGCATGGGGGATGGCGACGTAAAGAGCTGGGCCAGGCTAGCGGAAATTAAAGGGTGCTGTTCCACGCCGCAGCCAGCTCTGGGGCCCCACAAAGCGCGGAGCACTCGTCCCCTAGAGTCCCTCAGTTGCAGCTTGAAGGTGTTTCCGAAAGTCAGGAAGTACTGTCTCCCACGCCGCAACCTCCATCTTCCTGGAACCAGCCTGGGGAATGCACGTCAACGGCACCACGCAAGGAGGAGGGGCGACATCTAGTGGAGGATTTATAAACCGGCACTGAGTTTCATTCAGTGCTCAGTTATTTTCCCTGACAGAGCTATTTAGTTTGCACTCCCAATATTGTGATTTCTGGTTTTGACCCTTGGCTTTGTACTTCGCTTATCCTGATCTCTCCGACCCCGAATTTTGGCTCGTCTTACGGACTTCGCTGCTTTCTCCCGCCCTGATCCTCGGATCGTCTCTGATTTTGCCTTGTCCACTAAACCTTCCCTCATCTTCTGGAAGGTAGCCTGCGTACTGGGTTCCTCTCCTCGCTCCTACCAGCCTGACACAAATAGAATCGGCGATAGGGGGCAACCCTGTCTGGTGCCGTTCCTTATCGTCACTGGTCGCGATAAGACGCCATTAACTCGGACACGGGCAGTGGGTGTTGAATATAAAGCATCAATCCATGTCAACATAGAGGGGCCCAGGCCTTGGTGTTCCAGGGTAGCTCGCAAGAAGGACCAGTCCACCCTGTCGAATGCTTTTTCAGCATCAGTGGACAGGAGCATTATCTGGCGTGGCTCCCTCTTAGCCCTATGGACGATGTTGAGAATTTTCACCTTCAGGCAAACCCCGCACCCGGATGTTTGATCTGCGGCCGCGGTTGTCGAGATATTCCAGACGGTAGAATAAATCGGCCAGTTTAGCGGAGTAAAAGCGATAAAGGTGAGTAAGCCGGTGATCCACTTCCCGCGTCCTGGTTTCGGTAGCCGTGAGCCTCGTGTCCAGGCGCGCCATGTCAGTGCGCAAGGCCGTAACTTTCGTTCGGACCGTGTGCTTCACCTCCGAGACAAGGAGGCTGAAGTCATCCATCGTGGGGAGGGAAGAGAAGATGCGCCGCCAGTCCTTGGAGGTAGGGTCCGGAGAACCGTCCGGGCACTGATGGGGAGGATCATCCTCCGGACTCTGGAGGCCCGTGGGGGGCGGCGCCATGTTGGGTTCAGCGGCCTGGGACTGTAAGAGAGCTGGAGTATGGAAGTACTCCCTCAATGACAGAGGTTGAGGTCTGGCACTGGGTCCTGGAGTCGCCGGGTCTGCAGGTACCCTCCTGGTTCTGCCCATCGCGGGTGTAAAAGGTGCTTTCGCCGAGTTTAGAGAGCGGGTGGCGAGGAGCTACAGGATTATGCGGCCATCTTCCTCGCCAGGCCAGCCACACCCCCCTCCGGTTTTCTTTCTATATGTGATTTCCCCTTCTTTCCTCCTCTCTTTCTTCTGGATCTTTTAATTTTCTTTTCTTTCCTGGGCTGTGATATAATGGAATGAATCTGTTCCTTAGTTCTAATATTTCCCTGCGTGGTAGTGTGACTTTCCTGTTTGTGCCACCCCTTCAGGATGGCCCTCTGTCTAAAAAAAACTTCTCTTTCTCTCTCCTTATTCTCCATCTGAGTGGGGGGAGTGAGTGAAGAGAATTATATCTATGTGTAGAAGGATATCTGTATCTGTGAGTGTGATTAAAGTGGTCAGACTCCTCATCTCAGAAGACTTCAGTTACTCCTTCATATCAAAATACAACACTAAAGCACATCAGATTAGGAGGATTATGCAATAACACTGGCACATTTTAAAAAATTATGCCATTCTGGGTCCAATACTACTGGAAAACCCACAAATTATATATAAGAGAACAGACACATTAAAAAATATTTTTTCCCCAAGCGTCCTCCCAAGAATAAAACAAGAACAGAATATGAATTCTTCTTTTTTAGGCATCAAACCGATGTGCTTTTTCCCAATGCGGGAGATGCAAGATGTGTAAACACTTACCAAAAAAAACAATTAATTGTTCATGTACAAAAACAGGGAAAATATATGAAATTAAAAAATGTATAAACTGCAACACTAAATATGTGGGATATCTACTACAATGTGGGTGCGGACTACAATATGTGGGCAGGACTATAAGACCTCTAAAAGAGAGGATTTTAGAACATCTAGGCAACATTAAAAACACAAATTTAAAACACAGTGTACCAAGACATTGTAATTCGTGCCCAAAACTTTCAATAGAAACTTTTAAGATCATGGGGATTGATGTAACACCACCAAATTGGAGAGGTGGGAATTCTATAGAAAATATTTCTAAAAAAGAAACAGAGTGGATTTTTAAATTAAAAACGCACCAGAAAGGAGGTTTAAACACAGATATGGATATTTTATCCTTTATTTGAATATAGGCATACACATAGATGTGGACTGTTTATTCAAACATATACAGATATAAATTGAGATATATACCGTATGTGCGCGATTATAAGACGACCCTGATTATAAGACGACCCCCCAAATCTTAATATTAATTTAGGAAAAAAAGAAAAAGCCTGAATATAAGACGACCCTATAGGAAAAAAGTTTTACCAGTAAATGTTAATTCATTTAAACTATTTTTTTTATAAAAGCTATGATTGAGAAAAATATTTTGGTTTTATTTCCTTCTATTTTCCAACCTGCCCCCCAGTTATGCACATCTGCCCCAGAAATGCCTTATACCCCTATATGCCACTGTGCCCCATGATATGCCTTTTAACCCTCTAAATGCCACTGTGCCCCATGATATGCCTTTTAACCCTATATACCACTCTGGCACTTAGAGGGTTAAAGGGCATATTATGGGGAAGAGTGGCATATAGGGAGGTTTAAGGCATTTCAGGAGGCAGAGTGGCATTAAAGGGGTTAAAAGGCATTTCACAGAGCACCCTGCCTCCAGAAATGCCTTATGCCCCGGTGCGGGGAACTCTGATCTTTGACAGCCGGGGAATGTCTGCGCGATGCACGCAGACAACCCCCGCTGCTAGCCACGCCTCCTTCCGGCTGCAGCGTGAGTCTACACGCTGCCCCAGCTACATGACAGCTGCACACCGGGGACTCTGAAGTACCGGTAAGTGGGGCGGGGGGGTTGAGACAGGAGGATCCAGATCCCCTGCAGCTGCGGGGGATCTGGATCTTAGTCGTCTCATAGTCAGACTTTGAGGTCTGATTATAAGACGACCCGATTATAAGACGAGGGGTATTTTTCAGAGCATTTGCTCTGAAAAAAACCTTGTCTTATAATCGAGCAAATAGGGTATATATATATATATATATATATTATTTTTAATTTAAATATATACATGCAACTTGGATGTACACTTGGAACACAAAATATAGACTGTCATATAGGCATATATAGAAATGCAGATGCAGACAGTTAATACATACATATGTATATATCTATAAAATCTAGATAAGGCATCCCTTATCTAAATACCTCTCTCTATATATATAGCTGGGATATACACATGTACAGAATTATCCGTTAGAAGGCACTTATGTACATGTCTCTCTGTATTCTGAGGAAGACATCCTTCTATTTCCATTTTTTGATCCACTCGTTTTTCTTTGATTATATTGCACCACTCCACTGGGTGAATATGTCACTGCAAGGTTCAATATCTAGGCCAAGTCTCTTTTTTGTCCGCCCTTATTTGTTTCCATATATAGTGATGTTGGAGAATATGATCGTAGCTACGGCATTTCTCACTCGTTTCTTTTTTATTTCCGAGCTGTACATTACTTACTATGATGTCCATAACGAAGACTATAGCAGATGCCGTTTTCGGACGATATGCGTCTCCATGGCGAGACGCTCCCCCTGGTGGATGCTGTCCATCAGAGACATTAGAACTTCCCTTACCTCCACGCAATTACACATACAACGTTGATTACGTAATGACGCATACGGAAGTATGATAAAGGGACGGAACTGCATAAAAGGAGGAACACCAAGAAGAAAACTACTGACTACGAATATCTCCTGAGGAAGCCTTGGTGGCGAAACGCGTTGAGGATCTTCACATGTACTTTTATTGTTTTTATCTACAATTTTAAATAGATATAACTTTATTTATTTATGGAAGTTGGGCTAGTCCCGGAATAAATACGTTTTAATTACATTATTTATCCACTGGCACAATATTGGAACCTACAAAAAGAAGAATACAAACAGGAAACCACTGGGAGATGAACAAGCTTGTTTGCACATGTTCTGGTGTGCAAAACTCCATGTGAGTGCAATTGTTATATTATTCACTTTACATCTGATTGACATACTGCTCCATTGGGTTTTTGACTTTTTCTTCTAGTTCCTGCCTGGTAATACAAGATATACCGTATTGGCTCGGATATAGGCCGCCCCCGTATATAGGCCGCACCCTAAAAGTTTGGTGCTTTTTTAAAGAAAAAGTTTTTTTTCTTTAAAAAAGCACCAAAAAAAACATGCTGCCACTCTGTCCTCCCCCCCCCGAGATACGCTGCCGCTGTCCTCCCTCCCCGAGATACGCTGCCGCTGTCCTCCCCCCCGAGATATGCTGCCGCTGTCCTCCCTCCCCGCGATACGCTGCCGCTGCCCTCCCTCCCCGCGATCCGCTGCCCTCCCTCCACGAGATCCGCTGCCCTCCCTCCACGAGATCCGCTGCCCTCCCTCCCCGAGATCCGCTGCCCTCCCTCCCCGAGATCCGCTGCCCTCCCTCCCCGAGATCCGCTGCCCTCCCTCCCCGAGATCCGCTGCCGCTGTCCTCCCTCCCCGCGATACGCTGCCGCTGTCCTCCTCTGCCCCCCCTCCTCGACTTACCGGAGCAGACTCCCGGGTGTCTTCAGGGCCGGCGAGGGACATCTACGCAATACGCGTATGCAACTTCCGGTACCGTTACCGGAAGTTGCATTTGCGTATTGCGTAAATGTCTCCCGCCGGCCCCGCAAGACACCCGGGAGTCTGCTCCGGTAAGTCGGGGGTGGGCAGAGGTAAAACGCTTAGATAACCTCCCGTGCCGGCACCCCCCCCCCGTGGGAAGTGCTGGCAGGGGAGGCTGTCTGAGCGTATCGGGGAGAAGGATGCAGGTCCCCTGCACCGCTGCGGGGGATCTGTATCTTAACCCCGCTGCCTGCCCGGCGCCCGGGACTGCATGTCCCGGGCGTCGGGCGCTAGACCCCGAATATAGGCCGCACCCCCACTTTAAAAACTTAAAGTGGGGGAAAAAAGTGCGGCCTATATTCGAGCCAATACGGTATTAAGAAAATGCTTGAAAACCACACTATTTTTGTGAGTGCAACCATTGATTTCATTACTGAATTACAATTGAAAACAGTCTACACTATTATGGTCTGTCTTCTTTCCTTTTTTCTTATATGAGCGCCCCCAAGTGGATTTTCTTTGGTACTGCTCAGTATTTGGAGTGTGTTGTTGTTGGGTGGCAGCTGTAAGAAGGAGGAAGTATACGTATATATATATATATATATATATATACCGTATTTGCTCAATTATAAGACGACCCTGATTATAAGACGACCCCCCAAAATCTAAATATTAATTTAGGAAAAAAACAAAAAGCCTGAATATAAGACTACCCTATAGGAAAAAAAGTTTTACTAGTAAATATTAATTCATGTAAACAATTTTTTCATATTTAATAAAAGCTATGATTGAGAAAAATATATTTTTTTTATTTCCTTTTATTTGCCAACCTGCCCCCCCCAGTTATGCACATCTGCCCCCAAGGTTGCCACTCTGCCCCCAGAAATGCCTTAATACCCCTTTATTTGCCACTCTGCCCCATGATGTGCCTTTTAACCCTCCATATGCCACTCTGTCTCCAGAAATGTCTTATGCCCTCCTATATGCCACTCTGCCCCATGATATGCCTTTTAACCCCCTATATGCCAGAGTGGCATATAGGGGGTTAAATGCATTTCTGGAGGTATATATATATATATATATATATATATATATATATATATATATATATATATATATATATATATATATATATATATATATATATATATATATATATAACTGCTAACAGCAATCAAACTCCTATCAAGCCAAGGCAGCCAGTACATGCTGGAACCTGGGGATGATAGGAGTTTGAGTACAGCCTCCCTATGCCATGCTACCACCCCCCCTTACACATCCATGCTATCACACACACACTCATTCACAAACATTTAAATACTCATTCATTCCATTAATCACACATACACACACACACACTCAAACCCCCCACCCCCTTACCTGAACTGCAGATCTCCCACTCGCAGACTTCTGCAGGGGCCCGGCTGTGCGAGCAACTTCTCTGGCCCCGCCCCCAGAGGAAGGAGGGGGAGGCAGAATTATGTGACACTCTGCTAGCTTCCTGCTGCTTGGGACCAAAGCACCGGTAAGCAGCCTGGCCCCAGCAGACGTTTTTTTGAGGTCTAATTAGAAGACGACCTCGATTATAAGACGAGGGGTATTTGCTCTGAAAAAAACCTCGTCTTATAATCGAGCAAATACGGTATATATTCCTTTTGTTTTGGAATTATCCACTTATTATTTCACATTTGTCACTTTGGGTTTATATTGGTTTTTATATATACTTATAAAGTATTGTGAATGTCAGAAATCTGACGACACCAGTTCAATGAGTTGAGTAAGCAAGAGCTTCTTTATTCAAGTGCGCACAGGGGAGAGTCCAGTTCTTCTCTCCCCCTCCTTAATTTTCTAACAATATATAGGCAAAGAAGCGCAAACAGTTATTAGCATATTGTCTAGCCATCTGTTGGTATATTTACTTTAATTTGCTGACACACACGGTTTAAAGAGGTCAAGAAAAAAATAGCCCCCCCAAGACATGTGAAGTCTTTATTTACAGGTCAAATAAAAGGATGAATAAAAGGAAGTTAATAAAAGGAAGTTAATAAAAGGATGAATCTGCACAGATACTCCATCAACCATCATGATGAAGAAAACCTTTGCACTCCAGTTGGGCACCACTTCACCGAAACCGGTCACTCCATACATGACCTTAAAATCAAAACACTGAGAGGTCATTTCAAAAACACCCAAGAAAGAATGACATTTGAAGCCAAAATGATACATTTTTATGATTGTAAAAACAGAGGACTTAATGTGGATTTGAGCTTCTTAGCACACTATCAAAACTTCCTATAACCTGTGCTTTTTTTTTTTTTTTTTTTTCTTCCTCTTCTCTCTCTCCTACACGCTTACCCCTGCTCCCCCCCTTGCCTTATCTGTGCAGTATATGCCACTTTTTACTATTTACGACCCTCCTAGTTTTTTGTCTGCAAATTCTCTACCGTGTTGTTTTAACCCCTGTTTTCACCCTGTATCAGAACATGTACTGGTCAGTTTTAAACTGTGTTTTTCACTTGCTTGGTCAGAAATGCTTTTGACTTGATAAAGGGAGGACTCCCGAAAGCTCGTCTATTATTTTAATACTGTTAGTCCAATAAAAAAGGTATTACAAGATTCTGCAACATTCCTTTTTTTTGCATTCGTTTACAGGTCAAGAAAGGGACAACTTGTCCTTTGTCGTGGCAGACTGATTCTTTTGCAACAAGGCACTTAGAGCAAAAAAAACACACGAAAACATACCATACGTACGCATTCTTCCAAGACACAAACAAGACATAAGTAAACTAAAAAATGAGGTAGACAGGTGATTGTAGTGTTATCTTATCTGCTATCAGCAGAATAAGCAATGAGGTAAAGAGATCATTGTGCTGACATCCACAATTAGCAAAAATTCTTCAACCTCCACAGAATATATACACTTTTTTTTAGAGCTTGTCACCAGCCCACTTGTTGGATTAGTTTCAATGAGATGCATTTATTTTGGTTTGGGTTAGGGTGGCTGGGGCGGGTGGGGTGGCGGTTTGTGTCCCCCCCCTTCTTCTTCTACTTCTTTTTCTCTCTCTTTCTCCCCTTCCTCCCCAATCACCCCCCCTCTTTGTGCTTCCTCCCCTCCCTCACCTGTCTCCGCAATTCTCCTTCAGCTTGGGGGACATTTGAATGGGAGCTTCTCCCGCCACTGTGTTTGTAACAACAAAGTGCTTTTTCGCTGTAACCTGCGAGCCGTTTCTCTCTGTTTTATCGAATTGTATCTCATTGCCTCTTGACATAAGGCTCTTTTACATACACATGTGAGCTGTTACTATGCAACTTGTCTCTCATATATTGTGATGTCTCTCACTACGATACTTTCTTTCCGTTTTACCCCTCACCCCTTTTTACTTCTGTACCCCCCTTTTTTACCGAAAAATAAAGAAATTTTGATTTACCCTAAAAGCCTTACTGAAATCCAGATCTGCACCACCTTGATCAATTACTTTAGTCACCCAATCAAAAAAGTCAATAAGATTAGTTTGGCATGATCCTCCTGAGGTAAACCCATGTTGTTTTTGATCTTGAAACCAATGTGACTTCAGATGTTCAACAATCCTATCCTTTAACCCCTTCAGTCCCAGAGGTTTTTGGTACCTCAAAGCCCGGAGCAATTTTGCCATTTTTGCGCTATGTCGGTTCAACGATTATTCTCCTTTCCTGTGAATAGTATACCCATGTATATATATTGTTTTTTCAAGGAGAGATAGAGCTTTTTTAATACCATAGTTAGATGATTATCTGAAAATCTAGGATGAGAAATTTAGTAAAAACTAGCAAAAATTTGAAAAAAAAACACCTAATTTTTTATATATATTTTCCCTTTGAATCCTCACAAAACTAGGTAAAGTGATAGAAAATCCCCTCCAAGTTTATCAATTCAGGTGCCCTGATTTCAGAAACACCTAATTTATATAGATTTTCCATACTTTCCCAGCACTTATAGGGAACATACTATAAGGTGTACATTATTCGTAGAATGTTTATGCTTATGGCTTAACAGGTTTGGGGGTTGTGAACGGGGGCAGGAGGGTTATACTTTTTAGATGTTGTGTTAGGGCAATGGGGTTTTTTTTTCTTTTTTTTATTATTGTTATTATCTTTTATATATTTGTTTTTATTTTTTTTGTATTGTTGGTATTTTTTTAAGTGCAGTATGGTTAGAGATCCTCTTAGGGACCTCTTGAACATTTTATTAATGCCAGTGATGTCACAATGACCTAGCTACATAGTTACTTAGGCTGAAAAAAAACATGTGTCCATCAAGTTCAGCCTCTCCCATATCTGTTTATTTCTTGCTGTTGATCCAAAAGAAGGCAAAAAACCCAGTTGTGGCTGTTTCCAATTTTGCACAAACTAGGGAAAAAATTCATTCTTGACCCCAGAATGGCAGTCAGATCTATCCTTGGATCAAGAAGCTGTTTCCCCATAATTTAAAAATTCTATCCCTGAATATTATGTTTTTGCAAGTATACATACAATCTACAAGCTCACTTTATTTATTTTTCTAATTATTATTTATTGCGTTATTTAAGTGATTTTTTGATGTCTTTATTTTAAAATCACTATCAATTCTTTCTTGTATTTTTCCAAGAATAAATTAATGACATGAGTAATAAATAAACTTTTTTTTTAATATTCACAACAATTTTGGTATAATATCTTATAGCTTTTTTGATATAATTTAGCTTTTGTTCGTTTAACTGTCATCAAGGTTAGACGATAACCTTTGTATTACAACAGTCTATATTTAATAAGATTTTTTTTAAATAAATTGGTAAACATCCAGCTTTAATTTATTGTACAGAGTGGATTCAATTGATTTGCTTTATCCTGCCTGTCTGTTTAAGGTTATATCTGTGTACAGGCATGCATTTACAATATACTGTTTATGTACATTGTTTATTCCAACATTTGTGTGACACACTTGCAGTCCATCCATGGAGACTGTGTTCTGTTTTATTTACTTTATTACTTTTTTTGTAAAATTTTTAAACATTTTGATAGATAGCGAAAGCTAGTATCTAGTAATATCATAACAGGTTTGAGGACAGATAGAGGAAGGAGTGAAAGAAGAGTACTGTATTTGCTTGATTATGAGACGACCCTGATTAGAAGACAACCCCCCAAAATTTGAATATTAATTTACAAAAAAAGTAAAAGCGTGAATATAAGACTACCCTTTCCAATGATCTGTGTAAAATAAAGAATACCATGGCACAGTATAGCAAGTAGAAAAGTGTGGCCCCTATTTATTGGAGCAACTTACAAGAAGTGATAGCTCACAAAGTGAGCTGTAACAGCATAAAAGCAAAGGCAATCCACAAGCAGTCCACTGGTAAGTGATGATATGAATGGATGAAGATAAAATCAGCCTCTCTACGCGTTTCGCCAGGTGCTGTCCTGGCTTCCTCAGGAGACAAATTTTCTGATAAAAAATAAATCAATAATAGTAGTACTAGCAGTAGCGTACCTAGCGGGGGGTGGTGGTCCGCCCCAGGTCCCGCTCATCAGGTGGGTTCCACAGGCTCGGGTGACCACATGTCCCGGATTGCCCGGATCCCTGGCAGCCTCGTCACTTTTTTTATGCAGAGGAGAGAGGCGCCTAGCAACCGTTTGGTGCCCCTTGGTCTCCTTCGCGAGGCCTCTAACTCCATCGCGGTCATATTCCGGCTCTCAGCAGTGAAGCAGCGCAGCGGCAGAGCAGGAAGACGGAGGAGTCCCGTTCCCACCGCAGGACTTCTGGATGGTAAGTCCAAAACCTTTAACTACAAAGGGGGAGAGGGTAGATAGTGAGAAACGAGGGAGAGGGGGGTAGGTAGTGAGAAACGAGGGAGAGGGGGTAGGTCCCCCTCTCGTTCAAAGATCCGGATCATTGTAAGATCCGGATCTTTGAACGACTCTCTGCCTTCATTGGGATTCGAATCAGTCAGATAATATCACCATACTGTTATAAATAAATACATTAATAATCACTGCCCCTAGGATTTACATTCCCCTTTACCTGCAACTGCACCTTAAGCTAACTTTATTAAATTAATTAAATTAACCCTCACCATTAAATTAACCCTAAACACCCCATCAACCATGTCTGCCCCTAAAATTAACCCTTAACACCCCATCACCCATGACTGCCCCTAAAATTAACCCTTAACACCCCATTAAGCATAACTGCCCCAAAATTAACCATAAACACCCCATTGAGCATAACTGCCCCAAATTAACACTAAAGACCCCATTAAGCATAACTGCCCCTAAATTAACACTAAAGACCCCATTAAGCATAACTGCCCCTAAATTAACCCTAAACACCCCATTAAGCATAACTGCCCCCAAATTAACCCTAAACACCTCATTAAGCACGACTGCCCCTAAATTAACACTAAAGACCCCATTAAGCATAACTGCCCCCAAATTAACCCCAAACACCTCATTAAGCATAACTGCCCCTAGATTAACACTAAAGACCTCATTAAGCATAACTGCCCCTAAATTAACCCTAAACACCCCATTAAGCATAACTGCCCCTAAATTAACACTAAAGACCCCATCAACTATACCAATTTATTAGGTAATTTATCTGGAGTACATGCAATTAATTTAGGGGCATTTATGGTTAATGGAGTATTTAGGGTTAATTTCAGGGGCCGTTATGGTTAATGGGGTCTTTAGGGTTAATTTCAGGGGCTGTTATGGTTGATGGGGTATAAGGGTTAATTTTATGCTGATGACTGAGGGTTAATTTAATTAATTTAATAAAGTTAACTGTAGGTGCAGTTAGAGGTAAAGGGGGGCAAACTCAGGGGAATCTAAATCCTGGGGGCAGTGTGAACATTATTAATGTATTTATTTATAAAAGTATGGTATCAGTAATATTCTCTGTAAGATTCGAATCTCTGTAAGATTCGAATCTCTGTAAGATTCGGATCCCTGTAAGATTCGAATCATTTGAATCATTGGACTCTTCGGCTCATTCGACTCTTCGGATCATTCGAATCATTGAACGAGTCTCTGACTCTATGAGTCATCGTTCCTCTGTGAATTAATGAGCTGTAACCTGACCCCAGAGTCTGTGTCTGAGTGCTCTGCAGATGACTCACAGCTCTAGGATCAGGTTACAGCTGAATGATACACGGACTGAACCGCTACAAATGAATCGTTCAGTCAACTGAACCGATTCATCCGGATCACTAAAAAGAACCGGATCAAATGAACGATTCGTTCATGATCCGGACATCACTACCCAGGAGCCCAGAAGCTACTGTGACATCTCCCAGGCTCTGTAACTATACTATCAGATTATGTGCACCAAAGATATGTCTCAGACTTTTAACAACTTTTTTTATTTTCCCATTCATTTTTGTCTATGCCCAGTTACATCATACGTTCAGTCATCCACTGTAGTCCATTGTCTTTTTCTTCCACTTAATCCCATGGGCATTCACGCAAAAGTAATTTACCTGTCATCCCCTAGAAAACAAACATAATTCCACTTAATCTGATTTACAAAACGTGTGACTGTACTAGAGGAATATGAGGAGAATTCTATCTATATATGATGATCTATGTGATGTCTTAAGGTTTTATGAACATTCACTTTTTATTCTCTCTCCCATCACCATTACTCGGTGGGCGTTCCATTCAATTTTGTCATTTCTTTCAGTATGTCCCTGTCCCTTCATTTAATTATGGAAAGTTCCCAGTCCATTCAGGGTTAATGTAATTAACAAAACATCGGCAACGTTATTTTGTCCCAGCCCAATTAACTTTGACACGCATTCTGCTTCAACTCGAACGGAGGAACCCCAGGCTGTCTATGCATCCATTGAAATTAAACTGAGGCTTGCGACGCAAACGTTCAGCTATACGTTGACGTCGGAATCCAATAGCAGACCAATCACGGGGGTGTTTGATTGTGGAGCGGTATCGTCCTATGACAGGTGACGTTGGTAGTCTGCTTGTCAGGAAGGAGCTGAAGGGAAGACATGACCGGAGATTTGGAAGAGGGGGTGTAGGTAAAGAGGTACGGTATTCCATTATGCCTCTATTCCTTTTAAAGTATTTATATGTTAAGGCTGCAAATAACCCCATGTTATTGGATAGAAGCGCTATAGCTGATCAGGTATACTCGTTCTAGATGCTGTTGAGGGAGTTGAGTCTACGCGAATCCTTACGTTTCCAAGAATAAATTAATGACATGAGTAATAAATAAACTTTTTTTTTAATATTCACAACAATTTTGGTATAATATTTTATAGCTTTTTTGATATATTTTAGCTTTTGTTCGTTTAACTGTCATCAAGGTTAGACGATAACCTTTGTATTACAACAGTCTATATTTAATAAGATTTTTTTAAATACATTGGTAAACATCCAGCTTTAATTTATTGTACAGAGTGGATTCAATTGATTTGCTTTATCCTGCCTGTCTGTTTAAGGTTATATCTGTGTACAGGCATGCATTTACAATATACTGTTTATGTACATTGTTTATTCCAACATTTGTGTGACACACTTGCAGTCCATCCATGGAGACTGTGTTCTGTTTTATTTGCTTTATTACTTTTTTTTGTAAAATTTTTAAACATTTTGATAGATAGCGAAAGCTAGTATCTAGTAATATCACAACAGGTTTGAGAACAGATAGAGGAAGGAGTGAAAGAAGAGTACTGTATTTGCTTGATTATAAGATGACCCTGATTAGAAGACAACCCCCCAAAATTTGAATATTAATTTACAAAAAAAGTAAAAGTGTGAATATAAGACTACCCTTTCCAATGATCTGTGTAAAATAAAGAATACCATGGCACAGTATAGCAAGTAGAAAAGTGTGGCCCCTATTTATTGGAGCAACTTACAAGAAGTGATAGCTCACAAAGTGAGCTGTAACAGCATAAAAGCAAAGGCAATCCACAAGCAGTCCACTGGTAAGTGATGATATGAATGGATGAAGATAAAATCAGCCTCTCTACGCGTTTCGCCAGGTGCTGTCCTGGCTTCCTCAGGAGACAAATTTGCTGATCAAAAATAAATCAATAATAGTAGTACTAATAACAGTAGCGTACCTAGCGTGGGGGTGGTGGTCCGCCCCAGGTCCCGCTCATCAGGTGGGTTCCACAGGCTCGGGTGACCACATGTCCCGGATTGCCCGGATCCCTGGCAGCCTCGTCACTTTTTTTTATGCGGAGGCCTCTAACTCCGTCGCGGTCATATTCAGGCTCTCAGCAGTGAAGCAGTGCAGCGGCAGAGCAGGAAGACAGAGGAGTCCTGTTCCCACCGCAGGACTTCTGGATGGTAAGTCCAAAACCTTTAACTACAAAGGGGGAGAGGGTAGATAGTGAGAAACGAGGGAGAGGGGCGTAGGTAGTGAGAAACGAGGGAGAGGGGGGTAGGTAGTGAGAAACGGTAGTGAGAATAAATGAATGTGTGCGTGAATTGTCTGAATGAGGGAGATAATGAGTTTGTGAGAATACATTAATGAATGTGTAAATTTGTGTGAATGAGTGAGAGAATAAATGACTGTGTGAATTAATTATGTGAGTGAAAGTGTGAATTAGCGAGTGACTGTAGAAGTGTTTGTGTGTATGATAGATGTATAATTGATTTGTGGAAAGGCAAAGATGGCGCAAGCAGGATGTTTGAACCTTGGGGACCAAGATGACACAGGCAGGGTGTTTATGGGACAGAAATGGCGCAGGCCGGGCTGTTTGGGGACAAAGTTGACTCATGCTGGACTGTTTGGGGACAAAGTTGACTCATGCTGGGCTGTTTGGGGACAAAGATGGTAAGTCTTACGTGTGTAATCTGAGTGCTGGTCAGGTTCTATGTGGGCAGTGTGGACGCCAGGGCTGGCTTTGGGTTGTGCAACCTATCATCTATGCCTGTAGTTTTATCTAGGAAAACCAGGAATCGTGTTTTCAGCTGCCACAGGCAGCTTCAGGAAAGGGGGTTGAGTGTTGCTTGGATCCCCACACAAGTGTGGGGACCTGACACAACACCCCCCTGCTGCCTGATCGCTCCATGAGAGCGACAGTGCAGCGTTAACCCCTTCAATGCCGCGGCATTTAGGGGTTAATTCCCGTTTTGTAAGGGGCTCTGCTGCTGGTGGTGCCAGGCAGACCAGCAACAGCAAAAACGAGCCCCCACAAGCCCTGTGATGACTCCTGTAGGCATGGGAGCCTACAGCAGTCATCAAAGAGACTCCCCCCTGCAATGGCTGGTCTATAGACCAGCAATTGCTTCCCAGCTGCCAGAGGCAGCTTCAGGGACAGGGGGAGAGGGTTCTTTGGTCTCCACATTAGTGTGGAGACTAGCCCCAACACCCCCCTGCTGCCTGATCGCTCCATGAGAGCGACAGTGCAGCGGTAACCCCTTCAATGCCACAATTGTGTATGACACATTCGTGGCATTGCAGGGGTTAACATTTGTCCCCACAAGCTTGTGGGGACTAAATATCAGTCAATGCTGTGCTCCAATGGAAAATCAGCATTGAAAGAGTTAAAAAAAATCAAAAAAATAATTTTAAAAAAAATCAGCACTGACCTGAAACTCCAGGGTGCTTCCAGGTCAAACGCTGTGAGTTTAGTAAGTGGGCTGATGATGATCAGATCAATCCTGACCAACTGTTAATTTTAAAAAAAAATCCTGGCACCTAGATTCACAACAAATTTGTCAAGCCCCGATATATATATTATTGTTATTGATTTTTTTGTCCTATTTTGGTGTGTTACTTTAAATAAAAGTGAGATTTTTTTTATGGTGGGGGGGTCATATTTGGTTTTGGACAGTTAAATGCTGCATTTTCGGTTTCAGTCCAGAATTTTTGGCTTAGTATATAGTGATAGGAGTTATGCTGCACTATTGTCAATGTCTGGCTCAATGTATAGTGATAGGGATTACGCTGTACCACCGTCAATGTCTGTCTCAGTATATAGTGTTAGGTGTTATGCTGTACCGCCGTCATTGTCTGCCTCAGTGTATAGTGATAGGTGTTATGCTGTTCCCCGTCAATGTCTGCCTTAGTATATGATGATAACAGTTATGCTGTACCACCGTCAATATCTCCCTCAGTATATAGTGATAGGTGTTATGCAGTACCACCGTCAATGTCTGCCTCAGTATATAATGATAACAGTAATGTTGTACCACCTTCAATGTCTGCTCCAGTACATAACGATAGAAGCTGTGCAGTTTTAAAGTGTTTGTGGGGGGGGGGTGCCACATACAGGTTCCGCCCCAGGTGCCAAATACCCTAGGTACGCCCCTGAGTACTAGTACTATCATTGATTTATTTCTGATCAGCAACATTTCTTTTACACAGATCATTGGAAAGGACTGCATTTTAAATTGTCCTAGATACGATATTTTCACATTGTTTTACCCTGCACTTCCCTACCTGTATCCGTTACTCTTGTTTTAATAGTACTGTGAGGAGTGCTAAGGAGGAACTGCGGGTACGCATGTTGTTATAATTTATAGAAGTGCCACATTTCACACACACACCTTGTATATAAGACTACCCTATAGGAAAAAAGTTTGACTAGTAAATATTCGCATTTAAACAATTTTTTTTCATATTTAATAAAAATCTTACTGAGGAAAATGCATTTTTTGGTTTTATTTCCTTTTATTTGCCAGTCTGCCCCCCCAGTTATGCACATCTGCCCCCCACATCTGCCCCTTATATGCCACTCTCCCTCCCTTATATGCCACTCTAACCCCCCCCGACTTACATCCCTAGACTTTTTCCCCGTGCTCCAGACTCCCTGGTGTCTAGTGGGGGCAGCCGGTGGACGTCTGTGTGGCACTTCCACCGGGCTTCTTTGACTGAGCACCGGAAGGACGTGTCACACCGAGGCTCCGTCATAGAAGCCCCAGCGGAACTGCCGGCAGCAGTGGAGGTTGTCTGCAGGTCTCCTGCAGCGCTGCAAAGGATTCTCTCTGGCAGCTGGTGAACATTTGCGTGATGCTTGCAGACAACCTCCGCTGCTGCCGGGGCTTCTGTTGTGGAGCTGCCTGCACGCATCGCACAGACGTACACCGGCTGCCAGAGAGGATCCAGGTCCCCTGCAATACTGCGGGGGATCTGGATTTTAGTCAGACCTCTATTTGAGGTCCGATTATGAGACAACCTCGAATATAAGACGAGGCATATTTTTCAGAGCATTTGCTCTGAAAAAAACCTTGTCTTATATTCGAGCAAATATGGAAGTTGGGAGGTCCATCCGCATGTAATTTTAACAAGTTGAATAAGAAACATCTTGGTGCATAATTTTTATTTTCTCTTTTTAAGAATAAAGGATTACCTTCCTTTTTTAGCTTACCTGTTTACATTTAGGGACATCACACTCAATATGTTTCCTGTATCTACAACCGTAGTAAAGAAAGATCAAACATGTTTATTTTTTTATTTACCAATGAGTGTTCCGAGTCTCAATATCCTTGTAAAAGCTTAAGGTACTTATGCGATCTGAATGTATATATATTACCGTATTTGCTCGTTATAAGACGACCCTGATTATAAGAAACCTCCTAAAGTGCTGCTGGCGGAGGTTGTGCTGCGGGGGATCTGGATCTTAGTCTTGTAGTCAGACCTCTATTTTGAGGTCTGATTAGAAGACAACCTAAAATATGAGACAATGGTTACCTTCTTATAATCGAGCAAATACGGTACATATGTATATATTTGTAAACTTTGCGGTTTAAAAGAAGTAAAAAAACAGCCATTTTGATCAGGATCTAATAGGTTTGGATACTTTAAGGAAGGGGAGGTCCCTACCTCTTAACCCCTTCAGTCCCCTATGGATGTACCGGTACGTCCAAAAAATGCATCCCAAGAACCCCCTATGAACGTACCGGTGCGTCCAGCCCTTCTTGCAGCGACAGGGACACATCCCTGCCGCTGCACAGGAGATCAGGCTGTCGTTTGAGAGCCTGGACTCCCCCCCTGACAGCAGAGGCCGGCATCGCCGGCTTTCTGCTGTCCGATCTGATGTAACAGCTTCCTGCATGAAAGCCGGAATGTTACATTTTAAACTGCGCGATCGGGCATTCCCTTCCTGGTTGCGTCACTGCTGGAAGTCTGTGAGGACCTGCATAGAGATCACAGTGTGATAGGTGCAGGGGGATCGCGGGGAGGCATCCTCCCATGCTGAAACAGAAAAGGAGAAAAAAAAAACGGTTTGTCATTTAAAAAATAAAATAATTGAAATAACAATATAAATAATTATAAAATAAAAAAATAAAGTGAGCTAAGTGATGTCATTGTGACATCACTGGCATTAATAACATGCTCACTTATAATATATATATATATATATATATATATATATATAACATTTTTTAAAAATATATAAAAAAGATAAGAATAAAAATTTAAAAGCCTTACATCCCATTACCCTAGCATAACATATACCCAGTATAACCCTCCTGCCCCCGTTCACAAGCCCCAAACCCATTAGGCTAGATTTCCACTTGGTTTTTTTTTGCTAAAAACGCCAATAGCGCCACCTGGCGTTTTTTTAGTGAAAAACGGCTGCAGCCAGATGTTAGCTGTTCTTCAATAGGAAATCGCAAAATGCCATTTCCACTTGGCGTTTTTCTGTTTGGCGTTTTTTCAGTCCTCTTTGGCGTTTTTCTGCTTTTTTGGGCTCTATGGCAGTTTTTCAAAATCGCAGCATGTTGACACTCTGTCGTTTTTCTCCAATAGAAGTCTATGGGAGAGAAAAAACGCCATGAAAAAGCCATGTGGGTTTATTGCCTTGGTGTTTTTTATGGCGTTTTTCCCACAGTTACAATGCAGAGGATGGACCCAGTATCTGTGTGTCCTACGAGAAATAGGCTGAAAACAAACAGTTTCACACAAAACAAAGTCCTGGACTGGTTCATATTGAATTTTACACCATTTGGAACAAACATGCCATTACAAACAAACATACGCGACTGGATCCTGCGTGCCAAAAGCAACAGCAAACAATTTGCACCATCATTTGGGGCCAATCTTCCCAGAGGAGCAGACATTCGGAATAAAGCATGCCTTACAAACCACAGAAAAGAGACAAAAGGGTCTACCAAGTAAATGACATCAGGGGAGGGCAGATACTTGCCATTTATCCTAATCCCTTTTAGCTGGGTGAAACTTCTAACTTGTAAAGGCTGGAAAAACTGCCTAAGGTCAAAAAAAGCAATTTCCACAGAAAGGCTAAAACGCCAGAAAAAACTCCAGAAAAAACGCCAAAACGCAGGTAAATGCAGTGGCAGTTTTCTTGGCGTTTTTCCTGGCGTTTTTCATCAAGAAAAAAACGCAGGACAAAAACCCAAGTGGAAACCTAGCCTTCGACCCCTGTTGAGTTACTGTTTTATTTGGTTGAGGTTTTTCAGGACCTCTTGGCAAAAGTAGCAGTGTTGGAGATATGAGAGTCCAATCTGACTGTCTGTGACGCAGGTGGTTGTGTTTATTATCTACAAGGAGTATCGGATCCTACCGCTACCATCAGTGTAACGGGAACCAAGTAGACCCTGACTGACGTTGCTGTCTTCCTTGTGGAGAGAGCTGGCTAGAAGAAGGGGGAAAAACTTTGGCAAAAAAGCACCAAATCTCAAGGTAATAAAAGAGAACACACTATTTATCTGAACAGGGGATGCAATTGGAACAGTTGAACAAACACAATGGCAGTGGTTACACAGAAAACAACGGCACCAGACTAACCTGATCCCCTGGAAATCAATACAAAATTACAGTCCGATAATTTTCTTAACCGCTTCACGACAAAGCCCATACATGTACGGGCTCACGATGCAATGCATTTGTGACAAAGCCTGTACACGTACAGGCTGCTGTCAAATATCTGCATAGCTGCGATCGGCAGCTTTGCAGCATCCACGGAAGCCTCGCAAGTGAGGCTGGCCATTGGTCATGGAAGGAAAGCCCCCCCCCAAAAAAAAATGGCCAGCTAAAACAGAGCTTAGGAAGCGATCAGTAATCACTTCCTAAGTATAATCAGTGTCGCTGACATGCCTCAGTAACACAACCCCTCCTTGTGGTTGCACCGAAGAGCAACCACAAGCGCCATCTGTTCCAGACCCTCCTGAGAACTCTCAAACTCCCCCTGCAGGTTGAATGCAGGTTATTGGAGCCCAAGAGTTAAAATATGGGCATTTTAAATGCCCATGGGGTGCCTAGTTTTAAAAGTTGTATGATTTGATAAGGGTAAATTGAATTGGCCTGCTTCAAAGATGTCCGAAACATGGGCACAGACTGACCAAATGCCAAAAATGCACACCTCACAAAGGTGGCCTTTTACCTAGCAAATAACCCAGCAAACCCATGCATGGAAGGTATCACTGTGCTCAGGAGATGTTACTTATATTGAGGTATTGTTTGACAGGGACATATGCCGGGAGCGGTAAAATGCCTGTGGGGAAAAAAAACCACACAAGAAAATACTATGGCAAACTGTAACAAAGGCTGATGATAAAATACCAAGTAAAATACCAGCATTTGAAATTCCCAGGGGTGTACATTTTTCAAAAATATCTGATTTGATAGGGTAATTGAATTGGCCAGGTTTAAATATATCCCAATTAGGATACGTGGGCAGAATTTTTAACGTCAAAATTCCCCAAACAACCCAACAAACATGCATGTGGGGGTATCACTGTGCTCAGGAGATGTTGCTGAGCACTTATTGGGGTGCTGGGCTTATTACCCAGTAACTTGCAGAAAAAAGCAAAAAAACATAGAAACATTGGGTATTTCTAAACCCAGGACAAATAGTAGAATCTATTTAGCAGTTTTTTCCATTATTCTTTGCAGATGAGTAAAAGATTTTTCAAATAAAAGTGAGAAAAAGTATATATTTTTTTTACAAAAAAATCACCATATTTTATCTTTTTTATGGTAAGTTAGATGATATGATAACTATAATGCTATCTAAAGGAAGCCCTGCTTGTCCTGAAAAAAACCCCAATATATAATGTGTGTGGGTGCACAAAATGAGAAAAGAAGAAAATTAGAGCTAAACAGCAGCACTGAAAAAAGTTAAGAGCCTTTGTCCCAAAGTGTACTACGAGTAAGAAACAGTCTTGTCATTAAGAGGTTAAAACAAGGCTCCAGCCTCTCTTACAAAGATATATTTATCAATAGTCTTGGAACAGATTGTTTCCTGACCTCTTTAATTCATGTCTCATAGTGTTTAGAATACAACCAGCAGAAAATAAAAACGTTAAAAATAGAATAAAATCTACGCTTGACATGCTGAAGGTTGGTACTCTCACCGTGTATCTATTTCCTTACGCTTTAACCATTGTTGACAAAATTATCCCCTTAACGTCCATTGACGGGTCTGGCACGTCATACGAAATGGTCACTTAATGACCTATGACGTGCCTGACACATCATGAGTCTTAACCCCTTCGTGACAGGCTGATTTTACTTTTTGTACCCTTCGTGCCAATGGCCGTTTTAACATTTCTGCGCTGCTCGTGTCTAGCTGTAATTTTCTTCTTTCCCGTTTACTGAACCCACACACATTATAAATTGGTTTTTTTTTCAGGACAAGAAGGGTTTTGTTTAGATGACATTGTTTTGATTGTATCATATTATTTACTATTAAAAAAAGTATCAAATATGGTGAAAAATTTAGAAAAAACTTTTAGTTGAAAAATCTTTTACTCATCTATAAAAGGTAATGAAAAAACCTGCTAAATAGATTCTATTATTTGTCCTGAGTTTAGAAATACCCAATGTTATGTTTTTTTTGCTTTTTTTCTACACATTATGGGGCAATAAGTACAGGTAGCGTTTTGCTATTTCAAAGCCATTTTTTCCAAATCTGGTAATTCTTCCCCCCATGTGCCATTTCGGGTATCTTTGAAGCCGGCCAATGCAATTTACCCCATCAAGTCATATATTTTTGAAAACTAGACAGCCCAGGGTATTCCAAATGCTAGTATTTTAACCCTTTCCAAGCACTAATTCTACCATCAGCCTTTGTCAAACTTTGTGGTAGTCATTTTTTTGCATTTGTTTTGTCACACACATTTTACTTCAGGTATGAATTAAAAGGTTCTCGTATATGTCACTATCACAAAACTCCCCAATATGTGTTCGGCAACATCTCCTGAGTACAGCGATACCTCACATGAATGATTTTGCCTGGCTGGGGGCAAAAGGGCTACATTTGGGACATGTGCATTTTTCAATGTTGAGCTTTGGCATTTGGGGATCCACTGCCCATGCCCTATTTGGTACATCTTTGAGCCGGGCCATTTCAGTGTGCCCAACAAAACCATATATTTTTGAAAACTAGACACACCAGGGTATTTTAAATGCTGGTATTTTAACTCTTTGCATGCACACATTTTACCACCAGAATTTTTTCAAAGTTTGCAGTAGTATTCTTTTGTGTGTATTTTTCCCCCACACACCTATGTTGTGTATGAATTTACAGCTCCTGGTATATGCCGCTGTCACACAACACCCCAATATGTATTCAGCAACATCTCCTGTGTAGAGTGATACCCCATATGCATGGGTTTGTCATTTTTGGGGGGAACTAAAAGGCCACATTTGGCACGTGTGCATTTTTCTAATTGGAAATTAGATGTGTGGCCATCCTTCCCCCCGTGTTAATTGGGACATTGTTGAACCCAGCCAATTCAATTTACCCCATCAAATCATACATTTTTTAAAAGTAGACACCCCATGGGCATTTAATATGCCAGTATTTTAACTCTTTCCATGCAAGAATTGTTTTAAGCTAATGTGCTAATTTTAGGACTTGCTCACAAAAATATATTTTTTATATTTTTCCCAGATTCCTATATTGCCTCAGCATGTTACCACTACTAATACCCCCACATGATATAAGTAAAATACACAACGCATTCTCTCGCTTTATATGGAGAGGAAAAAGGCCCAGAATTAGCTTTCAGAAACTGACGCAACAAAAGTCCAATGGTGGACTAAACTAGAGCTGAAACAACGAATCGATAAAATCGATAATAATCGATAACGGAAATCGTTGTCGACGATTTCCGTTATCGATTAATCGAGTGATCGATTCGTCGTTGGAGCACTAGGC